>NW_026999944.1:0-9389 GCF_036934945.1 Oncorhynchus masou masou
GCCATACTAACAATCCTCAGCGAACAGTGTGGAGGGGTGGGGTGTGTGTGTGTGTCCTCAACGAACAGTGTGGAGGGGTGGGCGTGTCTGTGTGTCCTCAACGAACAGTGTGGAGGGGTGGGCGTGTCTGTGTGTCCTCAGGAACAGTGGGAGGGTGGGCGTGTCTGTGTCCTCAACGAACAGTGTGGAGGGTGGGCGTGTCTGGTGTGTCCTCAACGAACAGTGTGGAGGGTGGGCGTGTCTGTGTGTCCTCAACGAACAGTGTGGAGGGGTGGGTGTGTCTGTGTGTCCTCAACGAACAGTGTGGAGGGGTGGGGCGTGTCTGTGTGTCCTCAACGAACAGTGTGGAGGGGTGGGCGTGTCTGTGTGTCCTCAACGAACAGTGTGGAGGGGTGGGGCGTGTCTGTGTGTCCTCAACGAACAGTGTGGAGGGGTGGGCGTGTCTGTGTGTCCTCAACTGAACAGTGTGGAGGGGTGGGTGTGTCTGTGTGTCCTCAACGAACAGTGTGGAGGGGTGGGCGTGTCTGTGTGTCCTCAACGAACAGTGTGGAGGGGGTGGGTGTGTCTGTGTGTCCTCAACGAACAGTGTGGAGGGGTGGGCGTGTCTGTGTGTCCTCAACGAACAGTGTGGAGGGGTGGGCGTGTCTGTGTGTCCTCAACGAACAGTGTGGAGGGGTGGGCGTGTCTGTGTGTCCTCAACGAACAGTGTGGAGGGGTGGGCGTGTCTGTGTGTCCTCAACGAACAGTGTGGAGGGGTGGGCGTGTCTGTGTGTCCTCAACGGAACAGTGTGGGAGGGGTGGGCGTGTCTGTGTGTCCTCAACGAACAGTGTGGAGGGGTGGGTGTGTCTGTGTGTCCTCAACGAACAGTGTGGAGGGGTGGGCGTGTCTGTGTGTCCTCAACGAACAGTGTGGAGGGGTGGGCGTGTCTGTGTGTCCTCAACGAACAGTGTGGAGGGGTGGGCGTGTCTGTGTGTCCTCAACGAACAGTGTGGA
The DNA here is from genome assembly GCF_036934945.1 of Oncorhynchus masou masou. Taxonomy (NCBI): domain Eukaryota; kingdom Metazoa; phylum Chordata; class Actinopteri; order Salmoniformes; family Salmonidae; genus Oncorhynchus; species Oncorhynchus masou. Next base: position 995 of record NW_026999944.1, read on the forward strand.
GGGGTGGGCGTGTCTGTGTGTCCTCAACGAACAGTGTGGAGGGGTGGGCGTGTCTGTGTGTCCTCAACGAACAGTGTGGAGGGGTGGGTGTGTCTGTGTGTCCTCAACGAACAGTGTGGAGGGGTGGGCGTGTCTGTGTGTCCTCAACGAACAGTGTGGAGGGGTGGGCGTGTCTGTGTGTCCTCAACGAACAGTGTGGAGGGGTGGGCGTGTCTGTGTGTCCTCAACGAACAGTGTGGAGGGGTGGGTGTGTCTGTGTGTCCTCAACGAACAGTGTGGAGGGGTGGGCGTGTCTGTGTGTCCTCAACGAACAGTGTGGAGGGGTGGGCGTGTCTGTGTGTCCTCAACGAACAGTGTGGAGGGGTGGGCGTGTCTGTGTGTCCTCAACGAACAGTGTGGAGGGGTGGGCGTGTCTGTGTGTCCTCAACGAACAGTGTGGAGGGGTGGGCGTGTCTGTGTGTCCTCAACGAACAGTGTGGAGGGGTGGGCGTGTCTGTGTGTCCTCAACGAACAGTGTGGAGGGGTGGGCGTGTCTGTGTGTCCTCAACGAACAGTGTGGAGGGGTGGGCGTGTCTGTGTGTCCTCAACGAACAGTGTGGAGGGGTGGGCGTGTCTGTGTGTCCTCAACGAACAGTGTGGAGGGGTGGGCGTGTCTGTGTGTCCTCAACGAACAGTGTGGAGGGGTGGGCGTGTCTGTGTGTCCTCAACGAACAGTGTGGAGGGGTGGGCGTGTCTGTGTGTCCTCAACGAACAGTGTGGAGGGGTGGGCGTGTCTGTGTGTCCTCAACGAACAGTGTGGAGGGGTGGGCGTGTCTGTGTGTCCTCAACGAACAGTGTGGAGGGGTGGGCGTGTCTGTGTGTCCTCAACGAACAGTGTGGAGGGGTGGGCGTGTCTGTGTGTCCTCAACGAACAGTGTGGAGGGGTGGGCGTGTCTGTGTGTCCTCAACGAACAGTGTGGAGGGGTGGGTGTGTGCGTGTGTCCTCAACGAACAGTGTGGAGGGGTGGGCGTGTCTGTGTGTCCTCAACGAACAGTGTGGAGGGGTGGGCGTGTCTGTGTGTCCTCAACGAACAGTGTGGAGGGGTGGGCGTGTCTGTGTGTCCTCAACGAACAGTGTGGAGGGGTGGGCGTGTCTGTGTGTCCTCAACGAACAGTGTGGAGGGGTGGGCGTGTCTGTGTGTCCTCAACGAACAGTGTGGAGGGGTGGGCGTGTCTGTGTGTCCTCAACGAACAGTGTGGAGGGGTGGGCGTGTCTGTGTGTCCTCAACGAACAGTGTGGAGGGGTGGGCGTGTCTGTGTGTCCTCAACGAACAGTGTGGAGGGGTGGGCGTGTCTGTGTGTCCTCAACGAACAGTGTGGAGGGGTGGGCGTGTCTGTGTGTCCTCAACGAACAGTGTGGAGGGGTGGGCGTGTCTGTGTGTCCTCAACGAACAGTGTGGAGGGGTGGGCGTGTCTGTGTGTCCTCAACGAACAGTGTGGAGGGGTGGGCGTGTCTGTGTGTCCTCAACGAACAGTGTGGAGGGGTGGGCGTGTCTGTGTGTCCTCAACGAACAGTGTGGAGGGGTGGGCGTGTCTGTGTGTCCTCAACGAACAGTGTGGAGGGGTGGGCGTGTCTGTGTGTCCTCAACGAACAGTGTGGAGGGGTGGGCGTGTCTGTGTGTCCTCAACGAACAGTGTGGAGGGGTGGGCGTGTCTGTGTGTCCTCAACGAACAGTGTGGAGGGGTGGGCGTGTCTGTGTGTCCTCAACGAACAGTGTGGAGGGGTGGGCGTGTCTGTGTGTCCTCAACGAACAGTGTGGAGGGGTGGGCGTGTCTGTGTGTCCTCAACGAACAGTGTGGAGGGGTGGGCGTGTCTGTGTGTCCTCAACGAACAGTGTGGAGGGGTGGGCGTGTCTGTGTGTCCTCAACGAACAGTGTGGAGGGGTGGGCGTGTCTGTGTGTCCTCAACGAACAGTGTGGAGGGGGTGGGCGTGTCTGTGTGTCCTCAACGAACAGTGTGGAGGGGTGGGCGTGTCTGTGTGTCCTCAACGAACAGTGTGGAGGGGTGGGCGTGTCTGTGTGTCCTCAACGAACAGTGTGGAGGGGTGGGTGTGTCTGTGTGTCCTCAACGAACAGTGTGGAGGGGTGGGCGTGTCTGTGTGTCCTCAACGAACAGTGTGGAGGGGTGGGCGTGTCTGTGTGTCCTCAACGAACAGTGTGGAGGGGTGGGCGTGTCTGTGTGTCCTCAACGAACAGTGTGGAGGGGTGGGCGTGTCTGTGTGTCCTCAACGAACAGTGTGGAGGGGTGGGCGTGTCTGTGTGTCCTCAACGAACAGTGTGGAGGGGTGGGCGTGTCTGTGTGTCCTCAACGAACAGTGTGGAGGGGTGGGCGTGTCTGTGTGTCCTCAACGAACAGTGTGGAGGGGTGGGCGTGTCTGTGTGTCCTCAACGAACAGTGTGGAGGGGTGGGCGTGTCTGTGTGTCCTCAACGAACAGTGTGGAGGGGTGGGCGTGTCTGTGTGTCCTCAACGAACAGTGTGGAGGGGTGGGCGTGTCTGTGTGTCCTCAACGAACAGTGTGGAGGGGTGGGCGTGTCTGTGTGTCCTCAACGAACAGTGTGGAGGGGTGGGCGTGTCTGTGTGTCCTCAACGAACAGTGTGGAGGGGTGGGTGTGTCTGTGTGTCCTCAACGAACAGTGTGGAGGGGTGGGCGTGTCTGTGTGTCCTCAACGAACAGTGTGGAGGGGTGGGCGTGTCTGTGTGTCCTCAACGAACAGTGTGGAGGGGTGGGCGTGTCTGTGTGTCCTCAACGAACAGTGTGGAGGGGTGGGCGTGTCTGTGTGTCCTCAACGAACAGTGTGGAGGGGTGGGCGTGTCTGTGTGTCCTCAACGAACAGTGTGGAGGGGTGGGCGTGTCTGTGTGTCCTCAACGAACAGTGTGGAGGGGTGGGCGTGTCTGTGTGTCCTCAACGAACAGTGTGGAGGGGTGGGCGTGTCTGTGTGTCCTCAACGAACAGTGTGGAGGGGTGGGCGTGTCTGTGTGTCCTCAACGAACAGTGTGGAGGGGTGGGCGTGTCTGTGTGTCCTCAACGAACAGTGTGGAGGGGTGGGCGTGTCTGTGTGTCCTCACGAACAGTGTGAGGGGTGGGCGTGTCTGTGTGTCCTCAACGAACAGTGTGGAGGGGTGGGCGTGTCTGTGTGTCCTCAACGAACAGTGTGGAGGGGTGGGCGTGTCTGTGTGTCCTCAACGAACAGTGTGGAGGGGTGGGCGTGTCTGTGTGTCCTCAACGAACAGTGTGGAGGGGTGGGCGTGTCTGTGTGTCCTCAACGAACAGTGTGGAGGGGTGGGTGTGTCTGTGTGTCCTCAACGAACAGTGTGGAGGGGTGGGCGTGTCTGTGTGTCCTCAACGAACAGTGTGGAGGGGTGGGCGTGTCTGTGTGTCCTCAACGAACAGTGTGGAGGGGTGGGCGTGTCTGTGTGTCCTCAACGAACAGTGTGGAGGGGTGGGCGTGTCTGTGTGTCCTCAACGAACAGTGTGGAGGGGTGGGCGTGTCTGTGTGTCCTCAACGAACAGTGTGGAGGGGTGGGCGTGTCTGTGTGTCCTCAACGAACAGTGTGGAGGGGTGGGCGTGTCTGTGTGTCCTCAACGAACAGTGTGGAGGGGTGGGCGTGTCTGTGTGTCCTCAACGAACAGTGTGGAGGGGTGGGCGTGTCTGTGTGTCCTCAACGAACAGTGTGGAGGGGTGGGCGTGTCTGTGTGTCCTCAACGAACAGTGTGGAGGGGTGGGCGTGTCTGTGTGTCCTCAACGAACAGTGTGGAGGGGTGGGCGTGTCTGTGTGTCCTCAACGAACAGTGTGGAGGGGTGGGCGTGTCTGTGTGTCCTCAACGAACAGTGTGGAGGGGTGGGCGTGTCTGTGTGTCCTCAACGAACAGTGTGGAGGGGTGGGCGTGTCTGTGTGTCCTCAACGAACAGTGTGGAGGGGTGGGCGTGTCTGTGTGTCCTCAACGAACAGTGTGGAGGGGTGGGCGTGTCTGTGTGTCCTCAACGAACAGTGTGGAGGGGTGGGCGTGTCTGTGTGTCCTCAACGAACAGTGTGGAGGGGTGGGCGTGTCTGTGTGTCCTCAACGAACAGTGTGGAGGGGTGGGCGTGTCTGTGTGTCCTCAACGAACAGTGTGGAGGGGTGGGCGTGTCTGTGTGTCCTCAACGAACAGTGTGGAGGGGTGGGCGTGTCTGTGTCCTCAACGAACAGTGTGGAGGGGTGGGCGTGTCTGTGTGTCCTCAACGAACAGTGTGGAGGGGTGGGCGTGTCTGTGTGTCCTCACCGAACAGTGTGGAGGGGTGGGCGTGTCTGTGTGTCCTCAACGAACAGTGTGGAGGGTGGGCGTGTCTGTGTGTCCTCAACGAACAGTGTGGAGGGTGGGCGTGTCTGTGTGTCCTCAACGAACAGTGTGGAGGGTGGGCGTGTCTGTGTGTCCTCAACGAACAGTGTGGAGGGGTGGGCGTGTCTGTGTGTCCTCAACGAACAGTGTGGAGGGGTGGGCGTGTCTGTGTGTCCTCAACGAACAGTGTGGAGGGGTGGGCGTGTCTGTGTGTCCTCAACGAACAGTGTGGGAGGGGTGGGCGTGTCTGTGTGTCCTCAACGAACAGTGTGGAGGGGTGGGCGTGTCTGTGTGTCCTCAACGAACAGTGTGGAGGGGTGGGCGTGTCTGTGTGTCCTCAACGAACAGTGTGGAGGGGTGGGCGTGTCTGTGTGTCCTCAACGAACAGTGTGGAGGGGTGGGCGTGTCTGTGTGTCCTCAACGAACAGTGTGGAGGGGTGGGCGTGTCTGTGTGTCCTCAACGAACAGTGTGGAGGGGTGGGCGTGTCTGTGTGTCCTCAACGAACAGTGTGGAGGGGTGGGTGTGTCTGTGTGTCCTCAACGAACAGTGTGGAGGGGTGGGCGTGTCTGTGTGTCCTCAACGAACAGTGTGGAGGGGTGGGCGTGTCTGTGTGTCCTCAACGAACAGTGTGGAGGGGTGGGCGTGTCTGTGTGTCCTCAACGAACAGTGTGGAGGGGTGGGCGTGTCTGTGTGTCCTCAACGAACAGTGTGGAGGGGTGGGCGTGTCTGTGTGTCCTCAACGAACAGTGTGGAGGGGTGGGCGTGTCTGTGTGTCCTCAACGAACAGTGTGAGGGGTGGGCGTGTCTGTGTGTCCTCAACGAACAGTGTGGAGGGTGGGCGTGTCTGTGTGTCCTCACCGAACAGTGTGGAGGGGTGGGCGTGTCTGTGTGTCCTCAACGAACAGTGTGGAGGGGTGGGCGTGTCTGTGTGTCCTCAACGAACAGTGTGGAGGGGTGGGCGTGTCGTGTGTCCTCAACGAACAGTGGAGGGGTGGGCGTGTCTGTGTGTCCTCAACGAACAGTGTGGAGGGGTGGGCGTGTCTGTGTGTCCTCAACGAACAGTGTGGAGGGGTGGGCGTGTCTGTGTGTCCTCAACGAACAGTGTGGAGGGGTGGGCGTGTCTGTGTGTCCTCAACGAACAGTGTGGAGGGGTGGGCGTGTCTGTGTGTCCTCAACGAACAGTGTGGAGGGGTGGGCGTGTCTGTGTGTCCTCAACGAACAGTGTGGAGGGGTGGGCGTGTCTGTGTGTCCTCAACGAACAGTGTGGAGGGGTGGGCGTGTCTGTGTGTCCTCAACGAACAGTGTGGAGGGGTGGGCGTGTCTGTGTGTCCTCAACGAACAGTGTGGAGGGGTGGGCGTGTCTGTGTGTCCTCAACGAACAGTGTGGAGGGGTGGGCGTGTCTGTGTGTCCTCACCGAACAGTGTGGAGGGGTGGGCGTGTCTGTGTGTCCTCAACGAACAGTGTGGAGGGGTGGGCGTGTCTGTGTGTCCTCAACGAACAGTGTGGAGGGGTGGGCGTGTCTGTGTGTCCTCAACGAACAGTGTGGAGGGGTGGGCGTGTCTGTGTGTCCTCAACGAACAGTGTGGAGGGGTGGGCGTGTCTGTGTGTCCTCACCGAACAGTGTGGAGGGGTGGGCGTGTCTGTGTGTCCTCAACGAACAGTGTGGAGGGGTGGGCGTGTCTGTGTGTCCTCAACGAACAGTGTGGAGGGGTGGGCGTGTCTGTGTGTCCTCAACGAACAGTGTGGAGGGGTGGGCGTGTCTGTGTGTCCTCAACGAACAGTGTGGAGGGGTGGGCGTGTCTGTGTGTCCTCAACGAACAGTGTGGAGGGGTGGGCGTGTCTGTGTGTCCTCAACGAACAGTGTGGAGGGGTGGGCGTGTCTGTGTGTCCTCAACGCCAACAGTGTGGAGGGTGGGCGTGTCTGTGTGTCCTCAACGAACAGTGTGGAGGGGTGGGCGTGTCTGTGTGTCCTCAACGAACAGTGTGGAGGGGTGGGCGTGTCTGTGTGTCCTCAACGAACAGTGTGGAGGGGTGGGCGTGTCTGTGTGTCCTCAACGAACAGTGTGGAGGGGTGGGCGTGTCTGTGTGTCCTCAACGAACAGTGTGGAGGGGTGGGCGTGTCTGTGTGTCCTCAACGAACAGTGTGGAGGGGTGGGCGTGTCTGTGTGTCCTCAACGAACAGTGTGGAGGGGTGGGCGTGTCTGTGTGTCCTCAACGAACAGTGTGGAGGGGTGGGCGTGTCTGTGTGTCCTCAACGAACAGTGTGGAGGGGTGGGCGTGTCTGTGTGTCCTCAACGAACAGTGTGGAGGGGTGGGCGTGTCTGTGTGTCCTCAACGAACAGTGTGGAGGGTGGGCGTGTCTGTGTGTCCTCAACGAACAGTGTGGAGGGGTGGGCGTGTCTGTGTGTCCTCAACGAACAGTGTGGAGGGGTGGGCGTGTCTGTGTGTCCTCAACGAACAGTGTGGAGGGGTGGGCGTGTCTGTGTGTCCTCAACGAACAGTGTGGAGGGGTGGGCGTGTCTGTGTGTCCTCAACGAACAGTGTGGAGGGGTGGGCGTGTCTGTGTGTCCTCAACGAACAGTGTGGAGGGGTGGGCGTGTCTGTGTGTCCTCAACGAACAGTGTGGAGGGGTGGGCGTGTCTGTGTGTCCTCAACGAACAGTGTGGAGGGGTGGGCGTGTCTGTGTGTCCTCAACGAACAGTGTGGAGGGGTGGGCGTGTCTGTGTGTCCTCACCGAACAGTGTGGAGGGGTGGGCGTGTCTGTGTGTCCTCAACGAACAGTGTGGAGGGGTGGGCGTGTCTGTGTGTCCTCAACGAACAGTGTGGAGGGGTGGGCGTGTCTGTGTGTCCTCAACGAACAGTGTGGAGGGGTGGGCGTGTCTGTGTGTCCTCAACGAACAGTGTGGAGGGGTGGGCGTGTCTGTGTGTCCTCAACGAACAGTGTGGAGGGGTGGGCGTGTCTGTGTGTCCTCAACGAACAGTGTGGAGGGGTGGGCGTGTCTGTGTGTCCTCAACGAACAGTGTGGAGGGTGGGCGTGTCTGTGTGTCCTCAACGAACAGTGTGGAGGGGTGGGCGTGTCTGTGTGTCCTCAACGAACAGTGTGGAGGGGTGGGCGTGTCTGTGTGTCCTCAACGAACAGTGTGGAGGGGTGGGCGTGTCTGTGTGTCCTCAACGAACAGTGTGGAGGGGTGGGCGTGTCTGTGTGTCCTCAACGAACAGTGTGGAGGGGTGGGCGTAAGTCTGTGTGTCCTCAACGAACAGTGTGGAGGGGTGGGCGTGTCTGTGTGTCCTCAACGAACAGTGTGGAGGGGTGGGCGTGTCTGTGTGTCCTCAACGAACAGTGTGGAGGGGTGGGCGTGTCTGTGTGTCCTCAACGAACAGGTGTGGAGGGGTGGGCGTGTCTGTGTGTCCTCAACGAACAGTGTGGAGGGGTGGGCGTGTCTGTGTGTCCTCAACGAACAGTGTGGAGGGGTGGGCGTGTCTGTGTGTCCTCAACGAACAGTGTGGAGGGTGGGCGTGTCTGTGTGTCCTCAACGAACAGTGTGGAGGGGTGGGGCGTGTCTGTGTGTCCTCAACGAACAGTGTGGAGGGGTGGGCGTGTCTGTGTGTCCTCAACGAACAGTGTGGAGGGTGGGCGTGTCTGTGTGTCCTCACCGAACAGTGTGGAGGGGTGGGCGTGTCTGTGTGTCCTCAACGAACAGTGTAGAGGGGTGGGCGTGTCTGTGTGTCCTCAACTGAACAGTGTGGAGGGGTGGGCGTGTCTGTGTGTCCTCAACGAACAGTGTGGAGGGGTGGGCGTGTCTGTGTGTCCTCAACGAACAGTGTGGAGGGGTGGGCGTGTCTGTGTGTCCTCAACCGTAACAGTGTGGAGGGGGTGGGCGTGTCTGGTGTCTCAACGAACAGTGTGGAGGGGTGGGCGTGTCTGTGTGTCCTCAACGAACAGTGTGGGAGGGGGTGGGCGTGTCTCGTGTGTCCTCACCGAACAGTGGAGGGGTGGGCGTGTCTGTGTGTCCTCAACGAACAGTGTGGAG
>NW_026999945.1:0-9384 GCF_036934945.1 Oncorhynchus masou masou
ATTGTGCATGAAAAATGCATTTCTCCGCCTTGACAAAAAGTCCATTCTCCAGCAACCTCTGAAGCACTCGTCTGACGTGTTGGCGTGTTCCTGGAGAAGAAGAAAAAATCAGTATGTCATCCAGGTAAACATATATGAACTGATCAATCATATCTCTCAGCACGTCATTGACGAGTGCCTGGAAAACCGCTGGGGAGTTGGATAGCCCAAAAGGCATGACCAAATATTCAAGTGCCCTCTGGGGGTGTTAAACGCTGGTCTTCCATTCGTCCCCTCCTTATGCTAACCAAATGATATGCATTACGTGAATCTAACTTAGTGAACACGGATGCTCCTGTAACCTTTCAAAGGCGGAGGACATCAACGGTAAGGATAGGTATTCTTTACTGTGATGTTATTCAACCCACGGTAATCAATGCAAGGACGCAGAGATCCGTCCTTCTTCCCCAAAAGAAGAACCCCGCCCCGCTGGAGAAGAGGAAGGACGAATGAATTTAGATGCCAGAGAACCAGAGATGTATCTCTCCATAGCCTCCCTCTCAGAACAGAAAGTGAATATAACTTGCCTTTAGGCGGAGACTCACCTGGCAATAATTCTATTGCACAGTCATAGGGACGATGCGGAGGAAGGGGAAGCAGCACGGGACTTACTGAACACCTCCTTCAGGTCGAGGTATTCAACGGCACGTTAAGACAAGTCCACTGCCTCCTCTAGAAACACAGAATCAGACACAGACGAACAAGCAGACACTCAAAACAGGACTCAAGACACTTGTTACTCCCATGGATATAGAGTTATGACCCCAGTCAACTCTGGGGTTGTGTTGGGTGAGCCAAGGGTGGCCGAGAACTAATGGTGCAAGGGGTGAGTCCATGAGTAGGAATGATAGTGTCTCAGTGTGATTGTGAAGTGATGAGTGTGATAGGTTCAGTGGTGTGAGAAATGTTGGGGAGTTCTGACCATTGAGAGCGTTGACGGATATCTTGTGCGTGAGTGAGGTGATAGGGATCTGGAGTTTGTGAGCGAGCTTGAAGTCCATGAAATTACCCTCTGCTCCTGAGTCCAGTAAGGCTTGGGTGTCGTGCGTGTGGGTGGCCCATCTTAGTCTTACGGGAGGAGAGTAGATGATGAGGTCTTCTCTGTGGTGACACCACCCGATAGTAGCCTCATGTTTACTACCGGGCCTGATCTTTTACCGGGCAGGAGTGGATAAAGTGGCCCGCTCTACCACAGTAGAGACAGAGTCCTTGGGATCTCCGCCTCTCCCTTCTTCCCGGGAGAGGCGAGCTCTCCCAGCTGCATGGGTTCGTGAGCGGAGGCTGAACTGGCCGTGTTCCCGACGCTGGCATGCCAGCCCTCCGTGTCGTTATACGGTCTGTTAGGGCATGCTCGGCGGCCAATACGACTCAGACGGCGTCGACCCTCAGGGCTAGTTCCACTAGTCCATTTAAACTCCTGGGAAGGTCCAGAACATAAATCTCCTTCTGGATCCGGTCCTCCAGCCCATGCAGGAACATGTCCCACTGCGCCTCCTCGTTCCACTGACACTCAGCGGCCAGAGTGCGGAATTGGATGGAGTATTCCGATACTGAATGGTCTCCTTGGCGAAGGTCAGCGAGTAGTCTGGCCGTCTCCCTACCCGCCACGGCCCGATCGAAGACCCTTCTCATCTCCTCGGAGAGTGTCTGAAAGAGGTGCAGCATGGGTCCTGGTTCGCCCACACCGCCGTTCCCCAGAGAGAGACGCTTTGCCTGATAGCAGTGTGAGTACGAATGCTACCTTAGACTGTTCACGGTTGAAGGTCCGTGGCTGCAACGAAATGCATGGAACATCTCGTAAGAAAGGCTCTGCAATAGTCAGGATCACCTGAATAACCCTCTGGTGTCGGTAGCCGTGGCTCTAGCTGGGAATCCGGCTCTGGCGGGGCGGGTTGAACTGCCGGTGTAGGTGGCGCAGCGGAACCCCTCAGATGTTGCAATTGTTGGGTCAGCTGGGATACCTGCGTCGAAAGGGCTTGTACTGCACGGCCTGTGCTGGAGATGTTCTCCTCTTGTTGATCCATTCTCGTGATACTGCGGAAAGGAATTCGGTCAGACTCGTTGAACTCGCTGCATCCATGGTCTGGTCAGATCGTTCTGTTACAACACAGAGGCGGATGCAAGATGCAAGCAACGATGGTTTTAATGAATGTAGTTCACAGCAGCAACATGACAGACAGACTGTACTCAGAAGGAATCCGACCCAGGAACTCGGGCGCATCTTCCGATCATAACGTGCTGAGAAAACCAGGGGAGTGTGTCCAGATGAGTAGGAAGGAGCACAGCAGATAATCCACACAAGAGAAGAGCACGGACACACGACACAACCTCAGAGAAGAAACAACGATCTGACAACAAGAAACACTGGTAACAGAACATATAAAGGGAAGATAAGTGGTTCCAGCTGGCGCAGACAATCAGGCCGAGATTGGGAAACCACGCCCACACAAACACTGGAGAGAGAGAGAGAGAGAGAGAGAGAGAGAGAGAGACGGAGGCAGTGGATTCATGAACCGTGACAGAACTGTTCTATGAAGAGGTTGGAGTCTTTACACCCTTAGAAAAAAAGGTTTCCAAAAGGGTTCTTCGGATATCCAGATAGAAGAACCCTTATTGGTTCCATGTAGAACACTATGGGGAAAGAGTTCTACATGGAACCAAAAAGGGGTTCTACCTAGAGCCAAAAATGATTCCAAAATGGTTCCTAGGCTGTCCCCATAGGATAACCCTTTTTGGTTCCATGTAGAACTCAGGGTTCTAAATGGAACCCCAAAGGGTTCTACCTAGAACCAAAAGGGTTCCAGCTGGACCAACGTACAGACCAACGTACAGACCAACGTACAGACCAATGTACAGACCAACGTACAGACCAACAGACCAACATACAGAACAACGTACAGACCGACGTACAGACCAACGTACACACCAATGTTCAGACCAACGTACAGACCAACGTAGAGACCAACGTACAGACCAACGTACAGACTAACGTAGAGACCAATGTACAGACCAACGTACAGACCAGCATACAGACCAACGTACAGACCAACGTACAGACCAACTAATTTATTCTGGATCCCCATCCATCCAACGATACTCAGTGTTGTACTGCGTAGCTGACGGAAGTGTATGTTAGCAGATACTCAGTGTTGTACTGTGTAGCTGATGGAAGTGTATGTTAGCAGATACTCAGTGTTATACTGTGTAGCTGATGGAAGTGTATGTTAGCAGATACTCAGTGTTATACTGTGTAGCTGATGGAAGTGTATGTTAGCAGATACTCAGTGTTGTACTGTGTAGCTGATGGAAGTGTATGTTAGCAGATACTCAGTGTTGTACTGCGCAGCTGATGGAAGTGAATTGCTGGCTATTATATCACAACTCGTAGCGTTTTAATTCAACGTTCCAATTCAACGTTCCAATTCTACGTTCCAGTTCAACGTTCCGATTCAACATTCCGCGAACTGAGTAGAGTAGAGCGAGCGGAGGGCAGAATGGCCATTTGAGTTTTTAATGTTTTAAATCCCAATTTTGGGAAAAGCTCAATATCAACCCATTATAACCCATTGCAACCCATTACAACCCATTACAACCCATTATAACCCATTACAACCCATTACAACCCAGTATGACCCATTACAACCCATTATAACCCATTACAACCCATTACAACCCATTATAACCAATTACAACCCATTATAACCCATTATAACCCAGTATGACCCATTATAACCCATTGCAAACCATTACAACCCATTACAACCCATTATATCCCATTACAACCCATTACAACCCATTACAACCCATTACAACCCAGTATGACCCATTACAACCCATTATAACCCATTACAATCCATTACAACCCATTATAACCCATTATAACCCATTATAACCCATTATAACCCATTATAACCCAGTATGACCAATTACAACCCATTATAACCCATTACAATCCCAGTATGACCCATTACAACCCATTATAACCCATTACAACCCAGTATAACCCATTATAACCCATTATAACCCATTATAACCCAGTATGACCCATTACAACCCATTCCTCTGGCTCCGAACGACAACAAATTGTCACTTTTCGTTGAAGAATGAAAAATGACTTTTCTTTTTGCCAGTCCCATCACCCAGTAATTTTCCAAACCAAATAAAAAACATCAACCATTCAAAGTAATGATGTGACTAATATTCACTTCAATTTGCTCAATGCTGTAGGGTAAAATAAAGAGCTGAGTTGTGACTTTAGTTATTTTTATCACCAGGCAACAACCATTCAATCTAACGATGGGGTCGAACATCTGTTGCCAAGGGTAGAATTAAACGCTCAGTTTGGGCCGTGCTCATCAGAACCAAGTTTCAGTATTTTTTGTCAAAGACGTTTGAAATAATATTTTTTATTTATTTTTTTATTTTAACTTTATTTTACTAGGCAAGTCAGTTAAGAACAAATTCTCATTTTCAATGACGGCCTGGGAACAGTGGGTTAACTGGTCTAGGAACAGTGGGTTAACTGGTCTAGGAACAGTGGGTTAACTGGTCTATGAACAGTGGGTTAACTGGTCTAGGAACAGTGGGTTAACTGGTCTAGGAACAGTGGGTCAACTGGCCTAGGAACAGTGGGTCAACTGCCTGTTCAGGGGCAGAACGACACTATATGACACTATTACTTTTATATATAAGCAACTCTACAATGCATCAACCTTAGAGTTGTGGTGTATGTAAATAGGATATGAACATGGAGTTAATTTCCCTTTATGGAGGTTGTGGTATGTGTTAATTTGATATGATGGAGGTGGTGGTATGTGTTAATTTGATATGATGGAGGTTGTGGTATGTGTTAATTTGATATGATGGAGTTTGTGATATATGTGTCAGGATTTGGCCAGGGTTGTTCCGGGTTTTGGTCACTAGATGCCCCCATTGTGCTTTTTGACCTTATGTTTTTTCCCTTGTTCCCCATTATTATTTGCACCTGTGCCTCGTTTGCCCTGATTGTATTTAAACTCTGGAGCCGCAGGTAACTTCATGGATGGTGTCTGGGCAAAGGAGAATGGCATTTCCTCTGAACCTCTAAGTGACCCCATGAGGGTTACTACATTGGATGGAAGCCCTTTGGGATCTGGACTTGTCACTCATGTCACTACCTCCTTGCGACTTTCAGTTTCACAACACCAGGAATTGATGAACTTTCATTTGATCTCCTGTTCCGAGTTCCCCTCTCGTCCTTGGATACCCCCTGGCTTCACAGCCATAACCCTCACATCGACTGGTCTATGGGCACTATCAAGCAGTGGGGTCCCTCGTGCCAAGCCTACTTGTATTTTCCAGAATTCCCAGAGTTCTACTCCAGTCTTTAGAATCCATCGACCTGACCCGAGTTCCCGAGTGTTACCATGACCTCAAACTGGTGTTTAGCAAACAGCTGGGCCACCATACTACCACCCCATAGACCCCTTACGATTGCCCCATCGACCTGTTTCGGGCACTTGCCCCCCAGGGTCGGATCTTTTCCCTATCTCCCACCCGAACGAGCTGCTATGGATACCTACATCAGGGCCGCTCTGGAAGCAGGCCTCATGCGTCCATCCACCTCCCCGGCGGGAGCAGGGTTTTTCTTTGTGGCCAAGAAAGACGGTGGATTACGTCCTTGCATCGACTACCGGGGACTCAATGCCATAACCGTCCGTAACCGTTACCCGCTACCCCTTATGGCCACAGCCTTCGAGCTGCTCCAGGAAGCAGTTGTTTTCACTAAACTTGACCTGCGGAACGCATACCATCTTGTGCGGATCAGACCTGGTGACGAGTGGAAGACCGCTTTCAACACGCCTACTGGTCACTATGAATACTTGGTGATGCCCTTCGGCCTGACCAAGCGCGCCCCAGCGGTGTTCCAAGCGCTCATAAACGATGTGCTTTAGGGATATGCTTAACATATTTGTGTTCGTTTACTTGGATGACATCCTCATCTTTTCGAGCTCCCTTCAAGAACACTAAGCATGTCAGACAAGTACTCAAAACGCCTCCTAGACAGCCATCTGTACGTTAAGCCCGGAAAAATGTGAATTCCATTCATCCCGAGTACAATTCCTGGGATTTGTAGTGGAACCCGGTCGAGTCCAAATGGACCCCAGGAAGGTAGGGGCGGTAGCGGATTGGCCCACCCCCAAATCCGTTAAGGAAGTTCAGCGGCAATGCAAGGTTTTTGTGGGGAAGAGAAGCTGAGATGGCCTTCCAAGGACTCAAGCAGCGCGTCCTCTCTGCTCCCATCCTGATACTACCGACTACGGATGAACCATTTGTGGTGGAGGTAGACGCATCAGAGGTTGGTGTTGGAGCTGTCCTGTCTCAGAGGGGTGAAGACAAGAAGCTTCATCCGTGCGCTTTCTTCTCACACCGGCTTACCCCGACTGAGAGGAACTACGATGAGGGGGATCGTGAACTCCTAGCGGTTAAGATGGCATTGAAGGAATGGAGACACTGGCTCGAGGGGGCTTCTCACCCGTTTCAGTGCTTACGGACCACAAAAAATCTGGAGTATATCCAGCAGGCGAAGCGGTTGAACTCTAGACAAGCTAGATGGTCTCTTTTCTTCAATCGATTCCAGTTTATCCTCACCTATCGGCCCGGGTCGAAGAATCTCAAACCGGATGCCCTGTCCCGAGTCTACGCTCCTGCCATTCGAGATGACACGGACATGCCTGTCCTTCCTGCTGCTAAGATTGTGGCTCCGATCTCGTGGCAAGTTGAGGATACCGTGAGACGTGCTCAAGCTAGCGAACCGGACCCGAAAGGAGGTCCTGCCAATCGGTTGTTTGTCCCCAAGGCAGTGAGGACTCAGGTCCTTCTGTGGGGGCACTCCTCTCGCCTCACCTGTCATCCGGGCGTAGGTCGCACCTTGGAGTTCATCCAGCGTAAGTTCTGGTGGCCTACCATAAGAGAAGACGTTGCCACTTTCGTCAATGTCTGTCCCGTGTGCTGCCAGGGCAAATCTTCTCAGCTCCGCCTCAAGGACTCCTTCACCCTTTACCTGTTCCCCACAGACCCTGGTCCCATATCTCATTGGACTTTATTACTGGACTTCCTCCATCCCATGGCAATACTACTATCCTAGTCATAATCGACAGGTTTTCAAAGGCGGCCAGGTTCGTCCCTCTGACTAAGTTACCTTCTGCCAAGGAAACGGCTGAGTTGGTAATTAATCATGTGTTCCGAGTCTTCGGCATTCCTCAAGATATGGTTTCTGACAGAGGTCCCCAGTTCGCCTCAAGGTTTTGGAAGGCCTTCTGCCAACTCATGGGGGCTTCTGCCAGTCTATCTTCAGGGTACCATCCGGAGTCCAACAGCCAAACAGAGGATGAATCAAGAGCTGGAAACCACCCTCCGATGTATGACTCGTGACAACCCGTCCACATGGTCATCCTTTATTGTTTGGGCCGAATACGCGCACAACACCTTGCGCTCCTCCTCCACTGGTATGTCCCCGCACGAGTGTCAGTTTGGCTATGCTCCTCCATTGTTCCCGGACCAGGAGGCAGAAGTCAGAGTGCCTTCAGCCTTGAAGTTCGTCAGACGCTGTCGGCTTATGTGGAGGAAGACCCGTCTTAATCTTATGCGTTCCTCACAGAGGTACCAACAACAAGCCAACAGACGTTGCCGTCCCGGGCCTACCCTGCGCCCCGGCCAGAGAGTCTGGCTCTCCACAAGAGACTTACCACTACGGTTGGAGTCTCGCAAGCTGTCCCAAAAATACATCGGTCCCTTCAAGAGAGTTAGGAGAGTTAACCCAGTTTCTTATCGCCTACACTTACCCAGATCCCTTAAGATTAATCCCACATTTCACATTTCATTGTTAAAACCTGTTGTTTTTTCTCCCCTTGTCCCGGCAGACAGACCTCCCCCTCCGCCTCGTGTCATTGGAGGCCAGCCGGCTTATACCGTCCATCGGATACTGGATTCCCGCCGGGTGCAGCGGTCCTGGCAGTATCTGGTGGACTGGGAAGGCTACAGTCCCGAGGAGCGCTCCTGGGTTCCTGCCAAAGACATCCTGGACCCTGACCTCATTCGTCAGTTCAGGGCCCTCCACCCTGAGAGGCTGGTAGGAACGTCAGGAGCCGTTCCTGAGGGGGGATTCTGTCAGGATTTGGCCAGGGTTGTTCCGGGTTTTGGTCACTAGATGCCCCCATTGTGCTTTTTGACCTTATGTTTTTTCCCTTGTTCCCCATTATTATTAGCACCTGTGCCTCGTTTCCCCCTGATTGTATTTAAACCCTTAGTTTCCTCAGTTCTGTGCTCTGTGTTTGTATGTTAGCACCCAGCCCTAGTGTTCTGTGTATTCTTGTCGTTTCGGTGGATGCTCTTGTGGAATTTGTTTTTGAGTATCTCTTGAGGCTTTTTTGTGCTATACCTACCACCTTTTGGATTTGCCATTTTGTATTGAAGGACTTCTCCTTTTTTACTTTATTAAATACACCGTCTTAAGTACTGCTGTGTCTGCCTCATCTTCTGGGTTCTGCTGACTATTCGTGGCTCAGTTGGTTAAGTGACTGTTTCTCACTCCGGAGACCCAGGTTCGTAACCGGGTCCTGAAAATATGTTCATTTGACATGATGGAGGTTGTGGTATGCGTTAATTTGATATGATGGAGGTGGTGGTATATGATGGAGGTTGTGGTATGTGTACCTCTACAGGACTGGGTCCCCTGCGGGATGGTTGAGCTAGCATTAGCCTAAATAAATAAAAACAGTATGGGGATTAGGTAGGTAAAATTGGGTGGGCTATTTACTGATAGACTATGTACAGCTGCAGCGATTGATTAGCTGCTCAGATAGCAGATGTTTGAAGTTGGTGAGGGAGATAAAAGTCTCCAACTTCAGCGATTTTTTGCAATTCATTCCAGTCACAGGCAGCAGAGAACTGGAATGAAAGGCGGCCAAATGAGGTGTTGGCTTTAGGGATGATCAGTGAGATACACCTGCTGGAGCGCGTGCTACGGGTGGGTGTTGCCATCGTGACTAGTGAACTGAGATAAGGCGGAGCTTTACCTAGCATGGACTTGTAGATGACCTGGAACCAGTGGGTCTGGCGACGAATATGTAGCGAGGGCCAGCCGACTAGAACATACAGGTCGCAGTGGTGGGTGGTATAAGGTGCTTTAGTGACAAAACGGATGGCACTGTGATAAACTGCATCCAGTTTGCTGAGAAGAGTGTTGGAAGCAATTTTGTAGATGACATCGCCGAAGTCGAGGATCGGTAGGATAGTCAGTTTTACTAGGGTAAGCTTGGCAAAGTTACAGAGTTACAGATAGCTGGTAGTCCCATCCACCAGACT
>NW_026999946.1:0-9384 GCF_036934945.1 Oncorhynchus masou masou
ACTACATAATGCTGGGGTGCAGCACTACCCACATAGTTAAACTACATAATGCTGGGGTGCAGCACTACCCACATAGTTAAACTACATAATGCTGGGGTGCAGCACTACCCACATAGTTAAACTACATAATGCTGGGGTGCAGCACTACCCACATAGTTAAACTACATAATGCTGGGGTGCATCACTACCCACATAGTTAAACTACATAATGCTGGGGTGCAGCACTACCCACATAGTTAAACTACATAATGCTGGGGTGCAGCACTACCCACATAGTTAAACTACATAATGCTGGGGTGCAGCACTACCCACATAGTTAAACTACATAATGCTGGGGTGCAGCACTACCCACATAGTTAAACTACATAATGCTGGGGTGCAGCACTACCCACATAGTTAAACTACATAATGCTGGGGTGCATCACTACCCACATAGTTAAACTACATAATGCTGGGGTGCAGCACATAGTTAAACTACATAATGCTGGGGTGCAGCACTACCCACATAGTTAAACTACATAATGCTGGGGTGCAGCACTACCCACATAGTTAAACTACATAATGCTGGGGTGCAGCACTACCCACATAGTTAAAACTACATAATGTTGGGAGCAGCACATAGTTAAACTACATAATGCTGGGGTGCAGCACTACCCACATAGTTAAATCCATAATGCTGGGGTGCATCACTACTCCACATAGTTAAACTACATAATGCTGGGGTGCAGCACTACTCCACATAGTTAACCATAATGCTGGGGTGCAGCACTACCTACATAGTTAAACTACATAATGCTGGGGTGCAGCACTACCCACATAGTTAAACTACATAATGTGGGGGTACTACCCACATAGTTAAACTACATAATGGTGGGGTGCATCACTACTCACATAGTTAAACTACATAATGTTGGGGGTGCATCACTACCTACATAGTTAAACTACATAATGCTGGGGTGCAGCACTACCCACATAGTTAAACTACATAATGCTGGGGAGCAGCACATAGTTAAACTACATAATGCTGGGGTGCATCACTACCCACATAGTTAAACTACATAGTTAAACATAGTTAAACTACATAATGCCAGTGCATCACTACCCACATAGTTAAACTACATAATGCTGGGGTGCAGCACTACCTACATAGTTAAACTACAGCAGCACTACCACATAGTTAAACTACATAATGCTGGGGTGCATCACTACCCACATAGTTAAACTACATAATGCTGGGGTGCAGCACTACCCACATAGTTAAACTACATAATGTTGGGGTGCATCACTACCCACATAGTTAAACTACATAATGGTGGGGTGCAGCACTACCCACATAGTTAAACATACCACATAATGGTGGGGTGCATCACTACCCACATAGTTAAACTACATAATGCTGGGTGCAGCACTACCCACATATTAAACCACATAGTTAAACCCACATAGTTGTAACTACATAATGCTGGGGGTGCATCACTACCCACATAGTTAAACTACATAATGCTGGGGTGCAGCACTACCCACATAGTTAAACTACATAATGCTGGGGTGCAGCACTACCCACATAGTTAAACTACATAATGCTGGGGTGCATCACTACCCACATAGTTAAACTACATAATGCTGGGGTGCAACACTACCCACATAGTTAAACTACATATCGCTAGGGTGCAGCACTACCCACATAGTTAAACTACATACGCTGGGGTGCAGCACTACCCACATAGTTAAACTACATAATGCTGGGTGCAGCACTACCCACATAGTTAAACTACATAATGCTGGGGTGCACCACTACCCACATAGTTAACCATAATGGTGGGGTGTAACACTACTCCACATAGTTAAACTACATAATGCTGGGGTGCAGCACTACCCACATAGTTAAACTACATAATGCTGGGGTGCACTACCCACATAGTTAAACTACATAATGCTGGGGTGCAGCACTACCCACATAGTTAAACTACATAATGCTGGGGTGCAGCACATAGTTAAACTACATAATGCTGGGGTGCAGCACATAGTTAAACTACATAATGCTGGGGTGCAGCACTACCCACATAGTTAAACTACATAATGCTGGGGTGCAGCACTACCCACATAGTTAAACTACATAATGCTGGGGTGCATCACTACCCACATAGTTAAACTACATAATGGTGGGGTGCAGCACTACCCACATAGTTAAACTACATAATGGTGGGGTGCAGCACTACCCACATAGTTAAACTACATAATGCTGGGGTGCAGCACTACCCACATAGTTAAACTACATAATGCTGGGGTGCATCACTACCCACATAGTTAAACTACATAATGCTGGGGTGCATCACTACCCACATAGTTAAACTACATAATGCTGGGGAGCATCACTACCCACATAGTTAAACTACATAATGCTGGGGTGCATCACTACCCACATAGTTAAACTACATAATGCTGGGGTGCAACACTGCTGTCCTTAAGTGTTTTCATTCTCACCTTTCAATAAGTGACTGATTTAGACAGGAGAAACCAGGTGGATTCTTGTCCCAGACAGTTTGTAATAGACCACTAATACTTCAGGACAGGTGGATTCTTGTCCCAGACAGTTTGTAATAGACCACTAATACTTCAGGACAGGTAGATTCTTGTCCCAGACAGTTTGTAATAGACCACTAATACTTCAGGACAGGTGGATTCTTGTCCCAGACAGTTTGTAATAGACCACTAATACTTCAGGACAGGTGGATTCTTGTCCCAGACAGTTTGTAATAGACCACTAATACTTCAGGACAGGTGGATTCTTGTCCCAGACAGTTTGTAATAGACCACTAATACTTCAGGACAGGTGGATTCTTGTCCCAGACAGTTTGTAATAGACCACTAATACTTCAGGACAGGTAGATTCTTGTCCCAGACAGTTTGTAATAGACCACTAATACTTCAGGACAGGTGGATTCTTGTCCCAGACAGTTTGTAATAGACCACTAATACTTCAGGACAGGTGGATTCTTGTCCCAGACAGTTTGTAATAGACCACTAATACTTCAGGACAGGTGGATTCTTGTCCCAGACAGTTTGTAATAGACCACTAATACTTCAGGACAGGTGGATTCTTGTCCCAGACAGTTTGTAATAGACCACTAATACTTCAGGACAGGTGGATTCTTGTCCCAGACAGTTTGTAATAGACCACTAATACTTCAGGACAGGTGGATTCTTGTCCCAGACAGTTTGTAATAGACCACTAATACTTCAGGACAGGTAGATTCTTGTCCCAGACAATCTGCATTGATACCTGATGGTGTGTTTCATGATTAGAGGCACAAGTGTTTTCAGTTATGCACCAACAGTGGCATGTATAGAGTATTGGAATACATGTACAGCCATACAGGGATATATGGCTGTGATATATGGCTGTGATATATGGCTGTGATATATGGCTGGGATATATGGCTGTGATATATGGCTGGGATATATGGCTGGGATATATGGCTGGGATATATGGCTGGGATATATGGCTGGGATATATGGTTGTGATATATGGCTGGGATATATGGCTGTGATATATGGCTGTGATATATGGTTGTGATATATGGCTGTGATATTATGGCTGCGATATATGGCTGTGATATATGGCTGTGATATATGGCTCAGGATATATGGTTGTGATATATGGCTGTGATATATGGCTGTGATATATGGTTGTGATATATGGCTGTGATATATGGCTGTGATATGGTTGTGATATAGCATGGCTGTGATATATGGTTGTGATATATGGCTGTGATATAAGGCTGTGATATATGGCTGTGATATATGGCTGTGATATATGGCTGTGATATATGGCTGTGATATATGGTTGTGATATATGGTTGTGATATATGGCTGTGATATATGGTTTTATATGGCTGTGATATATGGCTGTGATATATGGCTGTGATATATACGTGATATATATGGCTGTGATATATGACAGATGGATATGGCTGTGATATATGGCTGTGATATATGGCAGTGATATATGGCTGTGATATATGAACGTGAGCATGCCTGTGTAGTTGACATACTCCAGCGCAGACAGATAACCTTTCTTTGTGCAGAACAGAATCCTTATTAATAGGCCGCTTTCCTCAGATGCAGACAGACAGTTGGACAGGCAGGTAGACAGACAGGAAGGCAGACAGATAGGAGGGCAGGCAGACAGATAGGAGGGCAGGCCGAAGCGTTTGACGCAGATAGTTGGACACATAGACCGACAGAGCGGCAGACAGGCAGACACCCAATGACTAGGTAGACACACAGACCGGCAGACAGTGGCAGACACCCAATGACACAGTGTTAGAACCTTTGTCTCATGGGAATGCTATATTTATTATGTTGTTTGTTTGCTTTGATTCTTCCTCTGTCAGGTCTGTTTTGTTTTTCTTACTGCTTTATATCGTACCATCATGCATAAACAAATCACGTAAATGAAAAAACATATGTTAACTACCTCCGAAAATATTGACCAATGACCATCTACATCAACGACGAGGTCTCTTGATTTCTGAGTGCCATGTAATTCCATGTAAGGTACTGAACAAGCATGCGCCTTGGTTTCTCATGTGTAACCTATATAGGCTACAGTATTGCGGCCGGGGAAAGTGGTATTTACTCTACTACTACCCGCCCCCCAGTCATCTCTCACCCCTCAGCCATGTGCTAGTTTATTTCCTTTCAAGAAACACTTTAACATAATACATGTATTAGCCTATTTGAAACAATAACCTCATCCCTGCAACCGTTACCTTGCAAGATCTAAAAACGAATCCGTGGTCTCCTTGTTGGCATTGACGCTCTCGAGACCTAGACTATTTGTGTTCAGAGCCCCGGCACCGACTCCCGGTTTGATAATGAAGGCGAGAGACACCAATTCCCGATGCGATGAGTGCGGTCACCAGGAAGTAGGAGACCGCGATGCTCCAAGTTTCCCCAGGGAGCGCGTGTCCATTGGCGGCGCCGGATATCAGGCTGCACACGACCAGAGGAAGGGATAATCATCTTCAGCATCCTCAGAAGCATCTCACCCGGGGAAAGCAAAATAAGTCATCTGCGCCGGGTTAGGTTCATATTCCGAACCATTCCGAGGCCGACGCCTACTGTGGAACTCCAGACACCGTCATTATCACTAACATATTCCTATTCAAAAATCTCATCAACTTGTCTTTACAGCTTTTCTCCTTCTTTCCATTCTTCTCCAAGATCTCGTCGGTGGAGACCGAATCGGTCATTGTGTGTCCGTTTTTTCTCTCCATTTTGATGGAAATTGTGGGCAGAACACTGAATAACTGTAACCTGGTGAGAAAATTTAATGTTCCTGGAGCAGCGTGGGAGAACACACTTCAGACGAGTAGCATTTGGTGAGTCGAATGATGCAAGCGTAATTAGTCCTGTCAAAGGTAACGTGTTTCTCCACCAATGGTGAGAGAGGGGCTACACACTAAAAAAGAGGACATGCGCACTTCCTCCTTTTGCTCGATATTAAGACCATCTGATGCAACAGTGGGAGAAATTGCCTGGTCTGCAATTGTGCATTTGTATTGATACATGCTGTGACTGGAAATTAGAGAAAATTTCAACATTTCAAAGATAATATTTGATTTAGTGTACTCTGGTTGCTTCATTATTTTACACTAGTCATTATCTGCAGATGAAATAACTTACTTAGCCTGTATACTTTATTAAACATTCTGAGTGAGACAAACTTCCAAACATCATGCCTATAGGTTATTAATTAATGAAATAAGTATGAGTGAGACAAACTCTCCATGAATGACATCATGCCTATAGGTTAATTAATGAAACATATGAGTGAGACAGACTCTCCATGAATGACATCATACCTATAGGTTATTAATTAATGAAACATATGAGTGAGACAGACTCTCCATGAATGACATCATGCCTATAGGTTATTAATTAATGAAACATATGAGTGAGACAAACCTCCATGAATGACATCATGCCTATAGGTTATTAATTAATGAAACATATGTCAGCACCCTGGTCTTAGTATTTTGTGTTTTCTTTGTTTATTTGGTCAGGCCAGGTGTGCCATGGGTTTTGGCATGTGGTGTGTTTTGTCTTGTTTTTTTTTACAGGTATCGGATTGTATTTAGTGGGGTTTTCTGGCTTAGTCTATGGCTGGGCCTGAGCGGTTCTCAATCAGAGGTGTTTATCGCTGTCTCTGATTGGGAACCATATTTAGGCATCCATATTCTTTGAGTGTGTCGTGGGTGATTGTCCTTGTTTCTGTCTCTGTGTTAGTTTGCACCAGTTAAGGCTGTTTCGGCTTTCGTGTTATGTTTGTTGTTTTTGTATTGATTCGTGTTTCCCTTGTTTCATTAAAACATGAATCTAAATAGCCACGCCGCATTTTGGTCCGACTCTCCTTCACATAAAGAAAGCCGTTACAACATAAGTGAGACAAACTCTCCATGAATGACATCATGCCTATAGGTTATTTAAGCAATAGGTGTGGTATAGGTGTGGTATATGGCCAATATACCATGGCTAAGGGCTCTTCTTATGCACAACGCAATGCAGAGTGCCTGGATGCAGCACTTAGCCGTGGTGTATTGGCCATATACCACAAACCCCTGAGGCGCCATATTGATATTATAAACTGGTTACTAAAGTAATTCAAAATAAATGTTTTATCATTCCCATGGTGTACGGTCTGATATACCACTGCTGTAAGCCAATCAGCATTCATGGCTCGAACCACCCAGTTTATAATAATGAATAAAACATGTGAGTGAGACAAACCTCCATGAATGACATTTACTTGATGCAGTACTGTTTGGTGATGGTGGGTCTGAATGGGGGTGGGAATAATGCCTATGGGGCACTGGTAATGTGCCCGCTGTTGGGATGGAGCCTACAGAGTCTAACCTTACTTTTACACATTCTGTTGTTTTACAGCCTGGATTAGATTGAGATTTTATGTCAC
Source organism: Oncorhynchus masou masou (assembly GCF_036934945.1). Taxonomy (NCBI): domain Eukaryota; kingdom Metazoa; phylum Chordata; class Actinopteri; order Salmoniformes; family Salmonidae; genus Oncorhynchus; species Oncorhynchus masou. The sequence continues at coordinate 6,980 of NW_026999946.1, forward strand.
TGGCTTACACACAATACAATACCCAAATTCATTCAATGAAAAGCTGTAATGTGAGTCAATAAGTTTTCGATCCCTTTGTTATGGGAAGCCTAAATAAATTCAGGGGTAAAAATGTGCTTAACAAGTCAAATAATGGATCAACAACATTGTAGTTACTCCCCAATAGTAACCTACATGACAGAGTAAAAACAAGGAAGCCTGTACAGAACAAAGATATTCTAAAACATGCATCCTGTTTGCAATAAGTCACTAAAGTAAAACTGCACAAAATGTGGCAAAGAAATTAACTTTTATGTCCTGAATACAAAGTGTTACGTTTGGGGCTGTAACGGTTTTCTGTAGGCGAAGGAGAGTCGTGGACTAAACAGCGTGTAGATTGCGATCCATGTTTAATAAAAATCGTAAAACACGAATCAATACAAAAATACTACAAAAGAACGTAACAAAAACCGAAACAGCCTATACTAGTGTAAACTAACGTCGAGACAGGAACAAGGACACTAAGGACAATCACCCACGAAACACAAAGAATATGGCTGCTCAAATATGGTTCCTAATCAGAGACAAATTCATAATCACCTGACTCTGATTAAGAACCGCCTCAGGCAGCCACAGACTAACGCCAGACATCCCACAAACCCCAAGACAAAAACACACCACACAACCCATGTCACACCCTGGCCTGATCGACAAATGAAGAATAAACATAATATATTTCGACCAGGGCGTGACAGAACCCCCCTTAAGGTGCGGACTCCCGGGCGCACATCAAAACAATAGGGAGGGTCCGGGTGGGCATCTGTCCATGGTGGCGGCTCCGGCTCCGGCGCGGGACGTGGAACCCACTCATTAAATGTCTTAGTCCCCCCTCCTCGCGTCCTAGGATAGTCCACCTTCGCCGCCGACCATGGCCTAGTAGTCCTCACCCAGAACCCCACTGGACTGAGGGTCAGCTCGGGACAGAGGGGCAGCTCGGGACAGAGGGGCAGCTCGGGACAGAGGGGCAGCTCGGGACAGAGGGGCAGCTCGGGACAGAGGGGCAGCTCAGTACAGGGGCAACTCAGCACTCAGGGGCAGCTCAGCACTGAGGGGAAGCTCGGGACTGAGAGGAAGCCCAGCACTGAGAGGAAGCGCAGCACTGAGAGGAAGCCCAGCACTGAGAGGAAGCTCAGCCAGGTAGTTGGATCCGGCAGATCCTGGTTGGTTGACGGTTCTGGCAGATCCTGGCTGACTGGCAGATCTGGAAGAGTCTGGTTGACTGGCGGATCTGGAAGAGTCTGGCTGACTGGCGGATCTGGAAGAGTCTGGCTGACTGGCGGATCTGGAAGAGTCTGGCTGACTGGCGGATCTGGAAGAGTCTGGCTGACCGGCGGATCTGGCTGCTCCATGCTGACTGGCGGTTCTGGCTGCTCCATGTAGACTGACAGCTCTGGCGGCTTCTTGCAGACTGACAGCTCTGGCTGCTCCATGCAGACTGGCAGCTCCATGCAGACTGACAGCTCCTTGCAGACTGACAGCTCCTTACAGACTGACAGCTCCTTGCATACTGACAGCTCCTTGCAGACTGACAGCTCCTTGTAGACTGGCAGCTCCTTGCAGACTGACAGCTCCATGCAGACTGAGCATCTCCGGCTGCTCCATGCAGACTGACAGCTCCGGCTGCGCTAAACAGGCGGGAGACTCCGTCAGCGCTGGAGAGGAGAAATGCTCCGATAGCGCTGAACAGGCGGGAGGCTCCGGCAGCGCAGGAGAGGAGGAAGGCTCTGGCTGCGCTAAACAGACGAGGCGCACAGTAGGTCTGATGCGTGGTGCTGGCACTGGTGGTACTGGGCCGAGGACACGCACAGGAAGCCTGGTGCCAGGAGCTGCCATCCGGAGGGCTGGGGTGTGGAGGTGGTACAGGGTAGACCGGACCGTGCAGGCGCACTGGAGCTCTTGAGCACCGAGCCTGCCCAACCTTACCTGGCTCGATGCCCACTCTAGCCCGGCCGATACGAGGAGCTGGAATATACCGCACCGGGCTATGCACCCGCACTGGGGACACCGTGCGCACCACTGCATAACACGGTGCATGCCCGGTCTCTCTAGCCCCCGGTAAGCACAGGGAGTTTGCACAGGTCTCCTACCTGGCGTAGCCCTACTCCCTGTGAGCCCCCAAGAAATTTTGGGGGCTGACTCTCGGGCTTCCTTGCCAACCGTGTTCCCTCATATCGCCAGCTCCTCTCTCCGGCTGCCTCTGCTCTCCTAAGTGCCTCCACCTGTTCCCATGGGAGGCGATCTCTTCCAGCCAGTATCTCCTCCCAAGTGTAACAACCTTTGCCATCCAAACGTCTACCCATGTCCATTCCTCCTTTCGCTGCACCTGCCTGTTAACACGCTGCTTGGTCCGTTTGCGGTGGGTGATT
>NW_026999947.1:0-9382 GCF_036934945.1 Oncorhynchus masou masou
TTCACCCCCGTAGTGGACAAAAATGAATGGCAAGTTATTGGCATAGGCCAAACCATGCACACATTGGCCAATACCACCCAAAGCGGCGTTGATTCATGCAAAGTTTACTGCTATTGCCATATGGGTATTGCCAGTTGTAACACTTCAAAAATCCAACAGGTGGCGATTGCACTCCACCATGGTTTTTCATATTGGTATTGGACTCCAAGTCAACATCCAAAAGCCAAATTTTGAAAAAACGAATTTTTTTGAAAAAAACGTATCACCCCTTAAAAAAGTGCTTTCTGGACCGTTTTCGAAATTCTTTCGCTTTTTTGACAATTACACATGTATAAGAACTGTATGAAAATACTTTTGTCCAATTTTATTAACATAATTTTTTTAATTTTTTTACTTGCGCATATTGCATATGTTTTGTCCATTTGCAATATGATTTCATAGGAAGTCAGAAGTCAAAAGTCAAAAATTCTTAAATTTCATAAAAAACTTCACACACCCCTAAAAAGTGCTTTCTGGACCGTTTTCGAAATTTTTCGCATTTTGTGTCAGTTACACACGTATAAGAACTGTATCAACATACTTTAGTCATATTTTATTATCATAATTTTTTTTTTTTTTTTTACTTGCGCATATTGCATGTGTTTTGTCCATCTGCAATATGATTTCATAGGAAGTCAGAAGTCAAAAGTCAAAAATTATTAAATTTCATAAAAAACTTCACACACCCCTAAAAAAGTGCTTTCTGGACCGTTTTTCGAAATTTTTTCGAATTTTGTGTCAGTTACACACGTATAAGAACTGTATCAACATACTTTAGTCATATTTTATTATTATAATGTTTTTTTTTTTTTGCTTGTGCATAAGGCATATGTTTTGTGGGGGCCAAATGTCATAAGAAATTTGACATGCTCAAAAATCCTTCAGAAATGCAAAATTGACTGGCCTGATGAACTCGGGATGGCCGGGCAGTGATTGTTGTTCCTTTCAATCACTCGTGGTGTTGATTTCATCATGTCCATTTGTTTATGTTTTCTCACTTTTGCAAAGTCACTGTGCATTTGCCATATGGTTAACTGGGCATTCACCATCACCAATTTGTCATGCCATAAAAATCATGCAGGAATGCCAAATTGACTGGCCCGATGAACTCGGGATGGCTGGGCAGTGATTCTGGTACCTCTCCATCGCTCGTTTGGGTTGATTTCAGAATGTCGCTTTTGGTGATGGTACCTCACTGTTAAAACATATTGCAAATGTTCCTTACTTTTTGCAAAGTCACTGAAAATTTTGCAGGAATGCCAAATTGACTGGCCCGATGACCTCGGGATGGCTGGGCAGTGATACTGGTACCTCTCCATGGCTCGTTTGGGTTGATTTCAGAATGTCGCTTTTTGTGATGGTACCTCACTGTTAAAACATATTGCAAATGTTCCTTACTTTTGCAAAGTCACTGAAAAATTTTGCAGGAATGCCAAATTGACTGGCCCGATGACCTCGGGATGGCTGGGCAGTGATACTGGTACCTCTCCATGGCTCGTTTGGGTTGATTTCAGAATGTCGCTTTTGGTGATGGTACCTCACTGTTAAAACATATTGCAAATGTTCCTTACTTTTGCAAAGTCACTGAAAATTTTGCAGGAATGCCAAATTGACTGGCCCGATGACCTCGGGATGGCTGGGCAGTGATTCTGGTACCTCTCCATGGCTCGTTTGGGTTGATTTCAGAATGTCCATTTGGTGATTTTCTCACTCTTTCAAAGTCACTGTGCATTTGCCATATGGTTAACTGGGCAGTCACCATCACCAATTTGTCATGCTATAAAAATCATGCAGGAATGCCAAATTGACTGGCCCGATGACCTCGGGATGGCTGGGCAGTGATACTGGTACCTCTCCATGGCTCTTTTGGGTTGATTTCAGAATGTCGCTTTTGGTGATGGTACCTCACCGCTTAAACATATTGCTAATGGACAAGAGTCACCTGCAAGTCACTGTCCATCAGTCAATTTGATATCATTCAAAGCTAACTATTGGAGGCACTGTCAGTCTCTACGCACCCCAATGATACGTCCCTCCATCCATGTTGTGTATCTGTGTGATTTAGTTTTCCTTTGAATTTTTATGGGAAAAATGACTGATTTACAGTTCATGGGGTTGCCTAATCATATATATGAAGTTTTGGAAAGATCTGATATTTTTAACCCCTCCAAACAGCCCATGAGACACCAATTATGGCACTTCCGGTTGGCACAGGAAGCTGTAACTCAACATACATCCTCATTGGGGTATTCCATTAGAGAATCCTGAGTTTTAAGTCTTTACCATGAAAACTGACTGATTTACACAGGGTTCAATGCACTATGTCCATCAAATTGCAGGCAGTGTATGGGTATACACTTTTAGGGCGATTTGGACCACTTCCAGTTGGTCCAGGAAGCTTAGAATCGACACAGGTAGACCTTATAGTGGTCTGATGGACTGGTACCAAAGACAGGTTCATACAACATTCATAACCCATATAGACTCCAGGTTGTATTTAGTGGAGCAGCCAATATATTCCTATGGGGAGAGAAGTCAATGAACACTGTTTTTATGTAAACACCTTCTTTTGACTGTGAAGGGTTAATGTCACACGGTCAAGGATAGGCTTGGACAGATCAGGAGGACCTTAGGAACAGTCCTGTGGTTGAATTGTCTTTCTAAACCTAACGGTTCCGCCGCTGTCACCCAAAATCAAATGACGTACTGGTGAAGGCTTCATATTGGGCCTATTTTTCTCATGGTCGCCGCGCTCAGACCTCGGGCTACGGTCAACGGGGCACCTCGTTGGACTCGGCACAGTCTGGACACTATGGTCATGCCATTGTTTGTGTTGATTTCAGAATGTCCATTTGGTCATGTTTTCTCACTTTTGCAAAGTCACTGTGCATTTGCCATATGGTTAACTGGGCAGTCACCATCACCAATTTGTCATGCCATAAAAATCATGCAGGAATGCCAAATTGACTGGCCCGATGACCTCAGGATGGCTGGGCAGTGATTTTGGTACCTCTCCATCGCTCGTTTGGGTTGATTTCAGAATGTCGCTTTTGGTGATGGTACCTCACTGTTAAAACATATTGCAAATGTTCCTTACTTTTGCAAAGTCACTGAAAATTTTTGCAGGAATGCCAAATTGACTGGCCCGATGACCTCGGGATGGCTGGGCAGTGATACTGGTACCTCTCCATGGCTCGTTTGGGTTGATTTCAGAATGTCGCTTTTGGTGATGGTACCTCACTGTTAAAACATATTGCAAATGTTCCTTACTTTTGCAAAGTCACTGAAAATTTTGCAGGAATGCCAAATTGACTGGCCCGATGAAGTCGGGATGGCTTGGCAGTGATTCTGGTACCTCTCCATCACTCGTTAGGGTTGATTCCAGAATGTCCATTTGGTCATGTTTTCTCACTTTTCAAAGTCACTGTGCATTTGCCATATGGTTAACTGGGCAGTCACCATCACCAATTTGTCATGCCATAAAAATCATGCAGGAATGCCAAATTGACTGGCCCGATGACCTCAGGATGGCTGGGCAGTGATTTTGGTACCTCTCCATGGCTCGTTTGGGTTGATTTCAGAATGTCGCTTTTGGTGATGGTACCTCACTGTTAAAACATATTGCAAATGTTCCTTACTTTTGCAAAGTCACTGAAAATTTTGCAGGAATGCCAAATTGACTGGCCCGATGACCTCGGGATGGCTGGGCAGTGATACTGGTACCTCTCCATGGCTCGTTTGGGTTGATTTCAGAATGTCGCTTTTGGTGATGGTACCTCACTGTTAAAACATATTGCAAATGTTCCTTACTTTTGCAAAGTCACTGAAAATTTTTGCAGGAATGCCAAATTGACTGGCCCGATGAACTCGGGATGGCTTGGCAGTGATTCTGGTACCTCTCCATCACTCGTTAGGGTTGATTTCAGAATGTCCATTTGGTCATGTTTTCTCACTTTTGCAAAGTCACTGTGCATTTGCCATATGGTTAACTGGGCAGTCACCATCACCAATTTGTCATGCCATAAAAATCATGCAGGAATGCCAAATTGACTGGCCCGATGACATAGGGATGTCTGGGCAGTGATACTGGTACCTCTCCATGGCTCGTTTGGGTTGATTTCAGAATGTCGCTTTTGGTGATGGTACCTCACTGTTAAAACATATTGCAAATGTTCCTTACTTTTGCAAAGTCACTGAAAATTTTTGCAGGAATGCCAAATTGACTGGCCCGATGACCTCGGGATGGCTGGGCAGTGATACTGGTCCATGGCTCGTTTGGGTTGATTTCTCGCTTTTGGTGATGGTACCTCACTGTTAAAACATTTGCAAATGTTCCTTACTTTTTCAAAGTCACTGAAAATTTTGCAGGAATGCCAAATTGACTGGCCCGATTCGGGATGGCTGGGCAGTGATACTGTACCTCTCCATGGCTCGTTTGGGTTGATTTCAGAATGTCGCTTTTGGTGATGGTACCTCACTGTTAAAACATATTGCAAATGTTCCTTACTTTTGCAAAGTCACTGAAAATTTGTGCAGGAATGCCAAATTGACTGGCCCGATGAACTCGGGATGGCTTGGCAGTGATTCTGGTACCTCTCCATCACTCGTTAGGGTTGATTTCAGAATGTCCATTTGGTCATGTTTTCTCACTTTGCAAAGTCACTGTGCATTTGCCATATGGTTAACTGGGCAGTCACCATCACCAATTTGTCATGCCATAAAAATCATGCAGGAATGCCAAATTGACTGGCCCGATGACATAGGGATGTCTGGGCAGTGATACTGGTACCTCTCCATGGCTCGTTTGGGTTGATTTCAGAATGTCGCTTTTGGTGATGGTACCTCACTGTTAAAACATATTGCAAATGTTCCTTACTTTTGCAAAGTCACTGAAAATTTTGCAGGAATGCCAAATTGACTGGCCCGATGACCTCGGGATGGCTGGGCAGTGATACTGGTACCTCTCCATGGCTCGTTTGGGTTGATTTCAGAATGTCGCTTTTGGTGATGGTACCTCACTGTTAAAACATATTGCAAATGTTCCTTACTTTTGCAAAGTCACTGAAAATTTGTGCAGGAATGCCAAATTGACTGGCCCGATGAACTCGGGATGGCTTGGCAGTGATTCTGGTACCTCTCCATCACTCGTTAGGGTTGATTTCAGAATGTCCATTTGGTCATGTTTTCTCACTTTTGCAAAGTCACTGTGCATTTGCCATATGGTTAACTGGGCAGTCACCATCACCAATTTGTCATGCCATAAAAATCATGCAGGAATGCCAAATTGACTGGCCCGATGACATAGGGATGTCTGGGCAGTGATACTGGTACCTCTCCATGGCTCGTTTGGGTTGATTTCAGAATGTCGCTTTTGGTGATGGTACCTCACTGTTAAAACATATTGCAAATGTTCCTTACTTTTGCAAAGTCACTGAAAAATTTTGCAGGAATGCCAAATTGACTGGCCCGATGACCTCGGGATGGCTGGGCAGTGATACTGGTACCTCTCCATGGCTCGTTTGGGTTGATTTCAGAATGTCGCTTTTGGTGATGGTACCTCACTGTTAAAACATATTGCAAATGTTCCTTACTTTTGCAAAGTCACTGAAAATTTGTGCAGGAATGCCAAATTGACTGGCCCGATGAACTCGGGATGGCTTGGCAGTGATTCTGGTACCTCTCCATCGCTCGTTAGGGTTGATTTCAGAATGTCGCTTTTGGTGATGGTACCTCACCGCTTAAACATATTGCTAATGGACAAGAGTCACCTGCAAGTCACCGTCCATCAGTCAATTTGATATCATTCTGACACCAAACTGATACAAACTGACACCAAACCCACTTTTCCCAACTCGTTTAGGAGCCAAGTATAACATACTTCAGAGCTGGCCCAAAATTCACAAGGCCTTCGGTACAAAACATTAAAAAACCATAAAACACATAGTTACTTTCTAGCTGCGGGGCCAGTTCGGACATTATGTGTAGTCCTATGTGAGGCGACCCCGAATCCCAGTTTCGGCCCGATAGGTCATTTGGTGTCCAGTAAAAGCCTAATTGGTGCTGAAAATCCACTTTTTTCAATGCCTTGCTACGGGGTCCTTGAATGAGCTATCGGACCGAGATGTTGGGTTCTGTCTCTATGGGCGAGACGGTCACAATGCACCTAGTCTTGTGTCTCTGGGACATTTCTAAATGTCGCCATTTTCGTAATGGTCAAAATGAATTGAAGTCATTGCAAATGTTCGACGCTGTTTCTCGGTCCGAGAACCTCCTAGAGCGCCGTAACTCACCACGCACTATCTACCTGAGGTCTAGAACAGGATTCTAAAGTTTCGGAACTCTAGGTCTGACGGTTCTTTTAGCTCGAACAAAGCTAACTATTGGAGGCACTGTCAGTCTCTACACACCCCAATACGTCCCTCCATCCAAGTTGTGTATCTGTGTGATTTATTTTTCCTTTGAATTTTTATGGGAAAAATGACTGATTTACAGTTCATGGGGGTTGTCTAATCACACATATGAAGTTTTGGACAGATCTGATTTTTTTAACCCTTCCAAACAGCCCCTGAGACACCAATTATGGCACTTCCGGTTGGCACAGGAAGCTATAAATACACACATGTCTTGACTGACATAGAAACCTAGGGAATCCTGAGTTTTAAGTCTTTAAGTTGAGAATTGACTGATCTACACAGGGTTGAATAATGCAGAGGCCTCGGCACCTTTCGAGGTGATGTACATCCAAATACCTTTTGGGTCAATTTAACCACTTCCGGTTGCTCCAGGAAGCTTAGAATCGACACAGGTAGACCTCATAGTGGTCTGATGGAATGTCATAGAAGACAGGTTCATACAGCATTCATAACCCATATAGACCCCAGGTTGTATTTAGGGGAGCAGGCAATGTATTCCTATGGGAGAGAAGTCAATGCACACTGTTTTTGTAAACACCTTCTTTTAACTGTGAAAGGTTAATGCCACACAGTCAAGGTTAGGCTTGCACAGATCAGGAGGACCTTAGGAACAGTCCTGTGTTTGAATTGTCCTTCTAAACCTAACGGTTCCGCCGCTGTCACCCAAAATCCAATGACATTGTGGTGCAGGCATCATTGTGGGCCTATTTTTCTCATGGTCGCTGCGCTCAGACCGAGCGAGCTACGGTCAAGAGGGCACCTCGTTGGACTCGGCACGGCCTTGGGATTATGTTTATGCCATTGCCTGCTCTCTGTGTCTTTAAACACCACGCTTTGTCACTCCATCCTTGCTGTGTGTGTGTGAGAGCTTTTCTTTGACATCTGTTGGGAAAAATGACTGATTTACAGTTCATGGGGGTTGTCTAATCACACATATGAAGTTTTGGACAGATCTGATTTTTTTAACCCTTCCAAACAGCCCCTGAGTCACCAATTATGGCACTTCCGGTTGGCACAGGAAGCTATAAATACACACATGTCTTGACTGACATAGAAACCTAGGGAATCCTGAGTTTTAAGTCTTTAAGTTGAGAATTGACTGATCTACACAGGGTTGAATAATGCAGAGGCCTCGGCACCTTTCGAGGTGATGTACATCCAAATACCTTTGGGTCAATTTAACCACTTCCCGGTTGCTCCAGGAAGCTTAGAATCGACAGGTAGACCTCTAGTGGTCTGATGGAATGTCATAGAAGACAGGTTCATACAGCATTCATAACCCATAAAGACCCCAGGTTGTATTTAGGGGAGCAGGCAATGTATTCCTATGGGGAGAAAGTCAATGCACACTGTTTTTGTAAACACCTTCTTTTAACTGTGAAAGGTTAATGCCACACAGTCAAAGGTTAGGCTTGCACAGATGGGAGGACCTTAGGAACAGTCCTGTGTTTGAATTGTCCTTCTAAACCTAACGGTTCGCCGCTGTCACCCAAAATCAAATGACATTGTGGTGCAGGCTTCATTGTGGGCCTATTTTCTCATGGTCGCTGCGCTCAGACCGAGTGAGCTACGGTCAAGCGGGGCACCTCGTTGGACTCGGCCCTGCCTTGGGATTATGTTTATGCCATTGCCTGCTCTCTGTGTCTTTAACACACGCTTTGTCCTCCATCCTTGCTGTGTGTGTGTGTGTGAGAGCTTTTCTTTGACATCTGTTGGGAAAAATGACTGATTTACAGTTCATGGGGGTTGTCCTAATCACACATATGAAGTTTTGGACAGATCTGATTTTTTAACCCTTCCAAACAGCCCTGAGACACCAATTATGGCACTTCCGGTTGGCACAGGAAGCTATAAATAAACTCATATCCTCATTGGGGTATGCCTTTACAGAATCCTGAGTTTTAAGTCTTTACGTTAAGAACTGAGTTATTTACGGAGGGTTTAGTGAGTGTGTGTTATTTCAGAAAATCATAGAAAATCACAGAAATGTGTCAGAGCTCCGCAGCACATTTTAAAAATACTCGTATGAACACCCTGCAACTGGATCTGTAACCGTTGAAAAAAAAAAAACACCTATATCTGAACATCACGATCTGGTCAGCGTACGATTTCGTAAATGACGATAGATAAATGGCGATTTTTTTTATTGACACCGGAGGCTCCTTGACTTTGACGTGAAGTGAAAAATCTTTTCTCTATTTTCATTTTGGACCTTTAATCCCAGAAATATGGCCATAACTCAAAAACCGTTGAGGCCTAGACGCCATCTTGTTGGGCCATCTTCCCATAATGCCAAACCTACGCTCACCAAGTTTCGGCCGAAATATTTTCGGTTTCCGAGATATGGCACGTCGTGATTCGTGATGTTTTGTCCAATAGCAATATGATTGCTTATGCCCTCTTGTGGGATATTTCGGCATTGCGCAAAAATGGGCTAAAATTTGTTTATTTTGTTAAGCAGAAAACGAATGTCCGACAAAGTTCATTTGATGACTTCCCGGTAGGTCTGGCCCTACCGCTCGGCCCGACGCCGTCCCGAATTTCTAAAAATGTTTTCGGACGTCTAGTAAGGGACCGTACAGTTCCAATAGGGACTTTCTCACTAACTATACGGTGATTGTCGAAATGTTCCCTTAAGGTATGTAAGGGCTGTGAGAGGAGCTGCCACCTGACCGAAATTACGGATGAAACGACGATAGAAATTAGCGAAGCCCAGAAAGCGCTGCAGCTCGACGCGTGACTTAGGAACGGGCCAATCAATGACAGCCTGGACCTTAGCGGGATCCATCTTAATGCCCTCAGCGGAAATAACGGAACCGAGAAAAGGGACAGAGGCGGCATAGAAAAGTGCACTTCTCAGCCTTCACATAAAGACAGTTCTCCAAAAGGCGCTGGAGGACGCGTGTCGCACGTGCTGAAACATGAATCGA
>NW_026999948.1:0-9382 GCF_036934945.1 Oncorhynchus masou masou
AACCTTAAAACTAGGACAGTGATAGTCAGTCACTACAGTTTCTATTTTCTGTTGATTTTCAGGCATGGAGACCCCTGTGATGCTACACTGGGATGGAGCTCAGTGTTATGGAACTCTGGGAGGAACTGTCTTTCTCCACAGCTGATGACCATTGTCAGTGGAGTCCCTGACATTTATGAAGTAAAAGCTTGACTCAATGTGATGCTGCTAAAAATGTACTCCAAATTCGAAGAAAACAACCATGAAAAAAAAAATCCATTGAAACTTCAGAGCACACTTCTTTATCAACAGATAAACACAGAAAGCAGTTATTCTGCTGAATATACACTAGAAACATTTAATTCAGATGGGGAAACATTAGGGGACCAGAATACAACAACTGTTTATTGAAGGTACAGTAATTAGCTAACCCTTTAAAAATCTCAGAGATGAACAGCAGAGGGGCGTTCAGGACACGATCAATCTCAAAGGGGCCAACGAGATACGGGGAGCTAGTTTTCCGGGGAAACCACTTTCAGGGGCAAGTCCTCAGATGTAAGCCGCGGCCTTTCGGCCTGAGTATATGCTGCAGACTGGGCAGCTGAAGCTTGCGGCTACGCAGCTAGCTTGGGATTGGGTCCTGGCGGAGGCACGAAGAGCAGCCCGGGCCCTCCTCCAGGTGCGACGACAACAACGCATGTGGTCCTGTATTGAGGGCACTGCTACTTCAGCCTCTTGGGCAGGGAAACAAGGGAGGTTTGTAACCCAGAGCACACTAAAAGGGAGACATGCCTGATGAGGTGTTGATGAGGGTGTTGTGGGCATATTCCACCCAGGGTAGCTGGGCACTCCAAGAGGAAGGGTTAGCCGAAGTCACACAGCGTATTGCAGTTTCCAACTCCTGGTTGGCCTGCTCGGTCTGGCTGTTGGTCTGGGGGTGATATCCAGGCAAAAGGCTAATATTAATACCCAGAGCTGTGCAGAAGGCTCTCCATACCTGGGATATAAACTGGGGGTCCTCTGTCAGAAATAATGTCATTAGGGATGCCATAAAGCAGGTCCAGAGTCTCCTGGGAGTAAGGGAACACCCCCCTGAAATGGACAAAAATGAATGGGAAGTCATTGGCACTGGACAAACCATATACATGGTGTCCAATACCACTCAATTCGGCGTCGTATCGTTCAAAGTTGATTGCAAATGCCATATGGCAAATGCCAGGTGTAACACAATCCAACAGGTGGCGAGTGCGCTCCACCATCGTTTTTCATATTGCAAATGCAACACAAGTCAACATCCAAAAGTAAAATTTGAAAAAGTCAAAAGAAATCCAAAAACCTAGCACGCCCCATAAAAAGTGCTTTCTGGACCGTTTTTCGAAATTCTTTTGATTTTTTTGTCAATAACATGTAAGTACTGTATGAATATACTTTGTATTATCATAATTAAAACATTTTTTTTACTTGTGCATAAGGCATATGTTTTGTCCATTTGCAATATGATTTCATAGGAAGTCAAAAGTCAAAAATAGCAAAATATTTGAAAAACTTCACACACCCTTAAAAAGTGCTTTCTGGACCGTTTTTCAAAATTATTTCGATTTTTGTGCCAATTACACATGTATAAGAACTGTATCAACATACTTTAGTCATGTTTTACTATCATCATTTAAATAAAAACCTATGCATAAGGCATGTTTTCTCCATTTGCAATATAATTTCATAGGAAGTCAAAAGTCAAAATAGCAAACATTTTGAAAAAACTTCACACCCTTAAAAAAGTGCTTTCTGGACCGTTTTTCAAAATCAGATCTTGTGTCAATTACACATGTATAAGAACTGTATCAACATACTTTAGTCATATTTTATTATCATCATTTTTATTTATTTTTACTTGTGCATAAGGCATATGTTTTGTTCATTTGTAATATGATTTCATAGGAAGTCAAAAGTCAAAAATAGCAAACATTTTGAAAAAACTTCACACCCTTAAAAAAGTGCTTTCTGGACCGTTTTTCAAAATCGAATTTTGTGTCAATTACACATGTATAAGAACTGTATCAACATACTTTAGTCATAATTTATTATCATCATTTCTATTTATTTTTACTTGTGCATACGGCATATGTTTTGTTCATTTGTAATATGATTTCATAGGAAGTCAAAAGTCAAAAATAGCAAACATTTTGAAAAAACCTTCACACACCCTTAAAAAAGTGCTTTCTGGACCGTGTTTCAAAAGCGAATTTTTGTCAATTACACATGTATAAGAACTGTATCAACATACTTTAGTCATATTTTATTTATTCACTTTTTTTGTCCAAATGCAATATGAAAGATTTGAAAATGCTTTCAAATCAAGATGTTATGTCCATTTGCCATGTACCATCACGAGATTTGACATGCTCAAAAATCCAAAGCAGAAATGCAAAATTGACTGACCTGATGAACACAGGATGGCCGGGCAGTGATAGCTGCTCCTTTCCATTGCTCGTTGTGTTAATTACGGGATCGCATGTCCCCAATACTCTTTTCGGTGATGTTTTTTTCACTGATTGAATCATAGCTTCTGCAAATGCTCGTGCATTTGTGTGATTTAGTTTTTCTTTGAAATTTTATGGGAAAACTGACTGAGATTTACAGTTCATGGGGTTGCCTAATCACACATATGAAGTTTTGGACCCGTTTTTTAACCCTTCAAACAGCACCTGTGACACCAATTATGGCACTTCCGGTTGGCACAGGAAGCCAATAAATAAACACGTATCCTCATTGGGGTATGCCTTTACAGAATCCTGAGTTTTTAAGTGTGCTATTTTTTTCGTTGGGAACAATGACCGAGATTTACACACGGCTGAATGCACTATTTATCACTAACTGCTGGTTAGGTATGGAAAAACACGTTTAGGGTGATTTTAAACCAAACTTCCGGTTGCTTCAGGAAAGCTTAGAATCGACACAGGTAGACCTCATAGTGTCCTGATGGACTGTCATCAAAGACAGATTCATAAGCATTCATAACCCACATAGGCTTCAGGCTGACATTAGAGGAGCAGTCAATGTGGCCCTGCTAGGGAGAGATCGTCACAGTGATCTCGTGAGATCAAAAAACCCTCTTTTTACTATTAAGGGTTAATGCCACACGGTCAAGGTTAGGCTTGCACAGATTAATGTGGGAGGACCTCAGGATCATGCTACCTGGACGATCAAATTTGTGCTTCTCAACCTTAATGGTTCTCTCTTTCACTGTCACCCAAAAGCAAATGACATTTAGGGACAGGCTTCAGTTTGGGCCTACTTTTTTTGTGTGTGTGTGTGTGTGTGTGTGTGTGTGAGAGAGAGCTTTTCTTTGACATCTGTTGGGAGAAATGACTGACTTACAGTTCATGGGGTTGGCTAATCACACATATGAAGACTATGACACCATTTTAAGGCACTTCCGGTTTACACAGGAAGCTGAAAGTGAACACATATCCTCCTTTGGGTTAGGCAATTATAGAATTTTGAGTTTTAAGTCTTTATGTTAAGAACTGACTTATTTACGGAGGGTTTAGTGAGTGTGTGTTATTTCAGAAAATCACAGAAAATCACAGAAATCTCGCAGAGCCCCGAAGCACACTTTAAAAAAGATTCGTATGAACACGCTGCAACTGGATCTGTAACTGTTTAAAAAAAACAACCATTTTTGAACATCACCAATTTGACATTCAATTTCTCTTAAAATGACGATAGATAAATGGCTGGTTCTTTTTATTGACACCGGAGGCTCCTTGACTTTGACGGAAGCAGAAAAATTATTGCTCCTATTTTCATTTCGGACCTTTAATCCCAGAAAAATGGCCATAACTCAAAACCGTTGGAGGCCGAGACACCATATTGTGTCGGGGCCAACTGCCCATTATGCCAAAACCTATGGTCACCAAGGTTCGCTTCGAAATATTTTCTGTTTAGGAGATAAGGCCACGTCGTGATTCGTGGTGTTTTGTACATTTGCAAATATTACATTTACATTACATTTAAGTCATTTGGCAGACGCTCTTATCCAGAGCGACTTACAAATTGGTGAATTCAACTTATGACATCCAGTGGAACAGCCACTTTACAATAGTGCATCTAAATCATTTAAGGGGGGTGAGAAGGATTACTTTATCCTATCCTAGGTATTCCTTAAAGAATTGGGGTTTCAGGTGTCTCCGGAAGGTGGTGATTGACTCCGCTGTCCTGGCGTCGTGAGGGAGTTTGTTCCACCATTGGGGGCCAGAGCAGCGAACAGTTTTGACTGGGCTGAGCGGGAACTGCACTTCCCCAGTGGTAGGGAGGTGAGCAGGCCAGAGGTGGATGAACGCAGTGCCCTTGTTTGGGTGTAGGGCCTGATCAGAGCCTGGAGGTACTGCGGTGCCGTTCCCCTCACAGCTCCGTGGGCAAGCACCATGGTCTTGTAGCGGATGCGGCTTCAACTGGAAGCCAGTTGAGAGAGCGGAGGAGCGGGGTGACGTGAGAGAACTTGGGAAGGTTGAACACCAGACGGGCTGCGGCGTTCTGGATGAGTTGTAGGGGTTTAATGGCACAGGCAGGGAGCCAGCCAACAGCGAGTTGCAGTAATCCAGACGGGAGATGACAAGTGCCTGGATTAGGACCTCGCCGCTTCCTGTGTGAGGCAGGGTCGTACTCTGCGGATGTTGTAGAGCAGGGGTGTCAAAGTCAAATGGACGGAGGGCCAAATAAAAATTTAGCTACAAGCCGAGGGCCGGACTGTTCGAATGTTCATTGAAAAAATTTTTAAATGACGCATATAGTCTAGTGAACCTAATTGAACCTACTGAAAACCTAACAAATATATTCCAATATGATCAGATAAATAAAGCAATATTTTCTTATGGCTCTGTCAGTAATCTTTAATTTTCAACAGACACAAAAGACAAATTTCCTTTATATAAAAATCCCCATAACATGAACATTAAATGAAAGAAACCGGTATTCAAGGCACCATCAGTAGCCTATATTTTCTATTTTAGCAAAAGTGGGCTAAATTTACTTCAAAAGAAAAAAACAATAATAGCAATTTTCTATCATCCACTCAACTGAAATATTTTAAAATATAATTGGATTGAAATACAATAAAATAAAGTGCAAAAATCTATTAATCAAAAACAACACTTTGTTTAAGGAGAAGTAACATGCAGTGAAAACAAATATTAAACTTTAACTTTTAAACTTGAACTGAGTAAAAACTCTAAATATGTGATTGCACAGTAATGTTCACTTGTTTGAGGTTGAGGGTGATACTTGGTGGTGTCCCATCTTTTCCACAAGTTCATCAATGTTCGGGGTAAGGCTCTGAGCTGAGGAAATCCTCAGAATTGAGTGGAGGTGTTCAGCAGTAAGTCGACTTCTGTGTGATGTTTTGTTCAGGTTCATCAAAGAAAAAGTTGTTCACACAGGTATGTGCTGCCAAACATAGACAACGTTTGAGCAGCCTGGATGCGCAGCTGGGGCATTGTGTCGGGGAGGAAACAGGCGAACTCCGCAGCACCCACTGCCGCATATTTTGCCCTCAGTGCATCATTGCATTGGAGGTCAATCAACTCCATTTGGAGGTTTTGGTGGTGAGCTCCACGTCAACAGCAAATGGGTTACCGAGCAGTTCCAACCTGCTTTTTGTGTGCTTCAAAGTCAGCAAATCGGCGTCGAAAGTCAGCGGCAAGCATACCTATTTTATCAGCCAACTGTGCGCTCGGGAACGCACTGGTAGAGAGCTTCTCTTTCATGGTCTGGCAGCTGGGAAAGTGGCTCAAATTTTCTTTCCGCATCTCGTCTCCCACAGAGTCAGTTTGGTTTTAAATGCCTTCACTGTACTGTACATATCAGAGATGACATGATCCCGACCCTGCAGCTGCAAGTTCATTGCATTCAGATGACTCGTAATGTCACACAGAAAAGCCATTTCACACAGAAACATTTCGTCTCGGAGTTGTGTTGTGTCTTTCCCTTTGCTGTCCAAGAACAGACAAATCTCCTCACGAAGCTCGAAACATCTTTGAAGCACCTTTCCCCTGGCTTAGCCATCGCACCTCTGTGTGATAAGGCAAATCACCATGCTCCGTTTCTAACTCCGTCAGAAATGCCTTGAACTGGCGGTGATTCAAACCTTTGGCTCTGATAAAGTTAACTGTGCGCGTGATGATGCTCATTACATGCTCCATTTTCAAGGCTTTACCGCATAACGCTTCCTGGTGTATGATACAATGATAAGCTGTCAGCTCACCTGTCGCGTTTTCCTCTTGCATCTTTTCCCGTATCTTAGCCACCAGTCCGCTCCTGTGTCCACACATCGCAGGTGCTCCGTCGGTTGTCAAACCCACGAGTTTTTTCCCAAGGCAGCTCCATCTCATTTACACATCTTGACACCTCTTCATACAAATCATGCCCCGTAGTTGTGCCATGCATAGGACGTAAAGCCAAAAACTCCTCTGTCACGCTTAGGCTGGAGTCCACTCCGCGGATGAAAATTGACAACTGGGCAATGTCAGAAATGTCGGTGCTCTCATCCACAGCCAAGGAATATGCAATGAAATCTTTTCCCTTTTTCACAAGCTGCTCTTTTAGATTGATGGACAACTGGTCTACTCTCTCGGCAATGGTGTTTCTGCTCAGACTCACATTTAAAAAGAGTTGCCTTTTTCTGGGCAAACTTCGTCACAAACTTTAATCATGCAGTTTTTGATGAAATCCCCCTCCGTAAATGGCCGGGCTGATTTAGCGATCTCTTCTGCCAAAATAAAACTGGCCTTGACAGCAGCCTGGCCTTGTGATTTGGCTTTTTTGAACAGAGCCTGTCGAGATTTGAGGCCTCGTTTTAATTCCTCTGCCTTTTGTAGCCTTTGTTCCATGTCCATATTCTTGTTTTTGTCCGCGTGTTTCGTTTCATAATGTCGTCTCAGATTATACTCTTTCAGTACCGCCACACTTTCTCCACACAGAAGACACACAGGTTTTTTTCCCACCTTGTTTGAAACCCCCGGTTCTCAGTGTCCACCTTCCGTTTTGCCATTTTTGATGGGTATCTGAAAGTTAATTTTACTGTGATGCTGACTGCTGTGCCAATAAATATTGAAATGAAGCAGCCTACTGCTCGGTGCGTCACCGTTGCATTGTGGGAAATGTAGTATTGGTGCGTGTAAAAGATCTGCGGGCTGCCGGCTTGCTGCGGTCTGCGGGCCGGTTCTAATAATAAATCAAGATCATCCCAGGGGCCGTAAAAAACCTTCTCGCGGGCCGGATGTGGCCCCGCGGGCCTTGACTCTGACATATGTGTTGTAGAGCATGAACCTACAGGAACGGGCCACCGCCTTGATGTTAGTTGAGAACGACAGGGTGTTGTCCAGGATCACGCCAAGGTTCTTAGCGCTCTGGGAGGAGGACACAATGGAGTTGTCAACCGTGATGGCGAGATCATGGAACGGGCAGTCCTTCCCCGGGAGGGAAGAGCAGCTCCGTCTTGCCGAGGTTCAGCTTGAGGTGGTGATCCGTCATCCACACTGATATGTCTGCCAGACATGCAGAGATGCGATTCGCCACCTGGTCATCAGAAGGGGGAAAGGAGAAGATTAATTGTGTGTCGTCTGCAAAGCAATGATTGGAGAGACCATGTGAGGTTATGACAGAGCCAAGTGACTTGGTGTATAGCGAGAATAGGAGAGGGCCTAGAACAGAGCCTGGGGGACACCAGTGGTGAGGAGCGCGTGGCGGGAGACAGATTCTCGCCACGCCACCTGGTAGGAACGACCTGTCAGGTAGGACGCAATCCAAGCGTGGGCCGCGCCGGATGCCCAGCTCGGAGAGGTGGAGAGGAGGATCTGATGGTTCACAGTATCGAAGCCTTTGGAGGTCTAGAAGGATGAGCAGAGGAGAGAGAGTTGGACTGTGGCAGTGCGGGCGCCTCCGTGATGCAGAGAAAGAGCAGTCTCAGTTGAATGACTAGTCTTGAAACCTGACTGATTTGGATCAAGAAGGTCATTCTGAGAGAGATAGCGGAGAGCTGGCCAAGGACGGCATCGTTCAAGAGTTTTAGAGAGAAAAGAAAGAAGGGATACTGGTCTGTAGTTGCTGACATCGGAGGGGATCGAGTGCAGGGTTTTCAGAAGGGTGCAACTCTCGCTCTCTTGGTGGAAGGGACGTAGCCAGCGGTCAGGGATGGTTGATGAGCGAGGTGAGGTAAGGGAGAAAGGTCTCCCGGAAATGGTCTGGAGAAGAGAGGAGGGGATAGGGTCAAGCGGGGCAGTTGTTTGGTGACAGCCGTCACAAGAAAGCGAGATTTCATCTGGAGAGAGAGGGAGAAGAGGTCAGAGAGCACAGGGTAGGGCAGTGTGGGCAGGCCAGCGGTGTCGTTTGACAAGCGGATCGGATGTCGTCGACCTTCTTCTGCAGAGAGGGAGGAGGGGGGAGGGGAGGAGGATTCAGGAGGGAGGAGTAGGTGGCAAAGAGCTTCCTAGGGTTAGAGGCAGATGCTTGGAATTTAGAGTGGTAGAAAGTGGCTTTAGCAGCAGAGACAGAGGAGGAAAATGTAGAGAGGAGGGAGTGAAAGGATGCCAGGTCCGCAGGGAGGCGAGTTTTCCTCCATTTCCGCTCGGCTGCCCGGAGCCCTGTTCTGTGAGCTCGCAATGAGTCGTCGAGCCACGGAGCGGGAGGGGAGGACCGAGCCGGCCTGGAGGATAGGGGACATAGAGAGTCAAAGGATGCAGAAAGGGAAGAGAGGAGGGTTGAGGAGGCAGAATCAGGAGATAGGTTGGAGAAGGTTTGAGCAGAGGAAGAGATGATAGGATGGAAGAGGAGAGAGTAGCGGGGAGAGAGAGCGAAGGTTGGGACGGCGCGATACCATCCGAGTAGGGGCAGTGTGGGAAGTGTTGGATGAGAGCGAGAGGGAAAAGGATACAAGGTAGTGGTCGGAGACTTGGAGGGGAGTTGCAATGAGGTTAGTGGAAGAACAGCATCTAGTAAAGATGAGGTTGAGCGTATTGCCTGCCTTGTGAGTAGGGGGAAGGTGAGAGGGTGAGGTCAAAAGAGGAGAGGAGTGGAAAGAAGGAGGCAGAGAGGAATGAGTCAAAGGTAGACGTGGGGAGGTTAAAGTCGCCCAGGACTGTGAGAGGTGAGCCGTCCTCAGGAAAGGAGCTTATCAAGGCATCAAGCTCATTGATGAACTCAGAGGGAACCTGGAGGGCGATAAATGATAAGGATGTTAAGCTTGAAAGGGCTGGTAACTGTGACAGCATGGAATTCAAAGGAGGCGATAGACAGATGGGTAAGGGGAGAAAGAGAGAATGACCACTTGGGAGAGATGAGGATCCCGGTGCCACCACCCCGCTGACCAGAAGCTCTCGGGGTGTGCGAGAACACGTGGGCGGACGGC
>NW_026999949.1:0-9380 GCF_036934945.1 Oncorhynchus masou masou
TGCTCGCTTTCTCTCGCCGCTTTCTGCCTTCATGAGCTCGCTTTCTTCTCGCTTGCCGCTGCCGCCTTTCTGCCGCTGCTTTCTGCCGCTGCCGCTTTCTGCCGCCGCTGCTTTCTTCCTCTCGCCTTCGCTTTCTTCTCTGCCTTTCTGCCGCCGCTTTCGCTCTCGCTTGCTCTTCGCTTTCTGCTTTCTGTTTCGCTTTCTGCCTTCGCTTTCTGCTCTTCGCTTTCGCTTTCTGCTCGCTTTCTTTCCTGCCGGCCGCTTTCTTCCTTCGCCGCTTCTTCTTCCTCTCGCTGCCGCTTCTCTGCCGCTTCTGCTCGCCGCTTCTCTTCTCGCTTTGCTTGCCTTCTTCCTTTCTGCCTTCGCCTTTTCGCTTTCGCCTGTTTCGCTTGCTTTCTTGCCTTGCTTCGCGCCTGTTCTGCTCGCTTGCCTTCGCTGCTTTCTGCCTTCGCTGCTTTCGTTTTCGCTTGCTTTTCTGTCTTCGCTTTCTGCTGTTCGCTGTTGCTTCTGTCATTAGCTGCTGGTGCTATTTTTCCTCTGTTATTTTCCGCTTTCATTGGTTTTTCATTATTACTTTGCTTATTTCATTCATTATTTTCATTTTCATTATTTGCTTTTCGCTATTATTCATTTCATTGCTATTTTTCCATTTACTATTATTTTCGCTTCTTCATTTCATATATTCTTCATTTCATTATTGCTTTTTGCTGTCATTTCTCGTTCATTATTTTCATCTTGCTCATTTTCATTATTCATTTTCTTCATTTCGCTTTCTATTTTCTCCATTTCGCTTTCTCCGCTTTCGCTTTCTCTCTCGCTTTCGTCTTCTCTTCTCCGCTATTCTCTTCTTCATTTCGCTTTCTCCGCTTTCGCTTTCTCTCTCTTCGCCATTTCTCTTCTCTCCATTTGCTCTTCTCCATTTCTCATTCTTCCGCTTTCGATCTTCTTCATTGATCTTCATTCGATCTTCTTCGATCTTTCGATCTTCTTCCGTTTCGACTTTCATTCTTCATTATTCTTTCCATTCGCTTCATTTTCTTCCCTTTCATTATTTCTTCCGCTATTTCATTATTTCTCCGATTTCATTATTTTCTTTCATTTTCGCTATTATTCCGCTTTCCATTGTCTATTTTCTGCTTCATTATTTTCTTCATTTCATTATTATTTCTTTCTCATTTTCTATTATTTTCTTCCATTTCATTATTTTCTTTCATTTCATTATTATTTTCTTCTTCATTTTCATTATTTTCTTTCTTCCATTTCATTATTTTCTTCTCCATTTCTGATTTTCTTCATTTCATTTCTCCATTTTCATTATTTCTCCATTTCATTTTCGCTTTCTTCTTTCGCTCATTCTCACTTATTTTCTTTCCACTTTCATTTTCTTCATTTCATTATTTTCTCTCATTTTGCTATTATTTTCTCCACTTTCATTATTTTCCGCTTTCGATCTCTTTCTTCATTTTCATTATTTTCCATCATTTTCATTCATTGGCTTTTCTTCTTTTCATTTCGCTATTCCATTTCATTTTCTTCTCCATTTCATCTCTTCTTTCATTTCGCTTTCATCTTCTCCGATTTCTTCGATCGATCTTCATCTTCTTCTTCCTCATTATTACTTTCTCCGCTTTCGTTCGATCTTCTTCCGCTTTCATTATTCATTCGTCTTTCTTCATTTCATTATTCTCTCTTCCGCTGCTATCTCTTCTTCGTCTTCATTGCTTTCGCTTCATTTCTTCTTCCATTTCATTATTTTCTTCTCTCTGCTATCTCTTCTCATTATTGCTTATTCTTCTTCTCACTATTATTTTCTTCCGTCTGCATTTTCATTTCTTCCGCTTCTCTTCAGCTTATCTTTCCGTTCCGCTTTCGCTCATTATTTCTTCTCCGCTATTTCTCCGCTTCTCTCGCTCGATCTCTCCGTCTCTCGATCTCTCTCCGCTCGATCTCTCTTCTCATCTCGATCTCTCCTCTCGATCTCTCCTCCGCTCTCGATCTCTTCTATTTTCATTTTCTTCTAATTACTATTTTCATTTTCATTTTCATTTTCATTTTCATTATTTTCGATCTCTTCTCCGCTTTCGATCTCTCTCTTCCGCCTGATCTCTTCTCCGCTCTCTGATTCTCTTATCCGCGCTTCGATCTTCATATTTTTATTATTTTCGCTGATTTCTTCCGCTCGATTTTCTCCGCTCGATTCTCTTTCCGCTATTTTCTATTCCACACTATTTTTTCTTATTCCGCCATTTATTTTCTATTTTGATCTTATTCGCTGATCTTTTGATCTTTTCTTCCGCTATCGATTTCTTTTTCATTCGATCTTCTTTATCGATCTTCTCCGCTTCTCTCGATCTTTTTTCTTATATTTCGATATTATTTTCATTGATTTTCCGTTATTATTTTCTATTTTCATTTTCATCCGCTGATCTTCATTTCATTATTTCTTTCATTTCTCATTTTATCTTTCTTTATATTTTCATTTTATTATTTTCATTTTCATTTACATTATTTCTTATTTTCATATTATTATTATTTTCTATTTCATTATACTATTATTACTTACTTTCATTTCATTACTTTCTCATTTCATTATTTCATTATTCACTCCCTCTGAAATATTCAGGGATTATTCTCTACTATTTCATTTCATGCTTCACTTTCATTTCATGCTTTCACTTTCTCTCTCTCATTTCATTCTGTTTCTCTCTATTTCTCTTTCATGCTTTTCATTTCATTTTCATTATTATTTTCATTTCATTACTTCTCTTCTCTTCATTTCATCATTTCTCTTTCATTTCATTATTACTTTCTATTTCATGATGCGCTTTCATTTCATGCTTATTTCATTATTCATTTCATTATTTCATTTCTCATTTCAGCTACTTTATTTCATTTCATTATTTTATTTTCATTTCTCATTATTTCTTTATTATTTCTATATTTTCTATTTCATGCCTTCTTTCATTTCATTATTATTTCATTATTTATTTCATTATTTATTTTCCGTCTGATTTTCATTATTTCGATCTCTCTTCCGCTTTCGATTATTTACTCCGCGCCATTTTCATTATTGGGCCATTAATATCCTTCCGTAAAAATTTATCTCCGCCGCCGCTTCTCCCATTATCTCGATCTGATTTCCTTTCTGACGATCTCTTCTCATTCTCCGGCTAGCTATTTCTTCTCCATTTCTCGCATTTCGTTATTTACTCCGCCTCCTTTGCATCTTTATTTCCATTCTCTGCTATTCTCTCCGCCTTTCATTATTTCTCCGCCTCCGCTATTATTCTCCATTATTTTCTCTCTCCGCCTTTCGCTCGCTCTTCTTCCGCCGCTCGCTCTCTCATTTTCGCTTATCTCTCTCTCTCCGCCTCTCGATCTCTCTCTCTCTCTCCGCCTCTCGATCTCTCTCTCCGCCTCTCGATCTCTCTCTCTCCGCCTTCGATCTCTCTCTTCCGCCTCTCGATCTTCTCTCCGCCTTTCGATCTCTTCTCGATTATTCTCCGCCTCGCTCGCTCTCTTATTTCCGCCTTCGATCTATTATTTATATATATCTCTATATATCTATATATATATATATATATCTATATATCGATCTATATATATCCGCCTATATATATATATATATATATATATATATATATATATATATATATATATATATATTAATATTATTTACTTCCCCTCGCTCGCTCTTTCTCGCTCGATCTATCTATCTCCGCCTCGCTCGATCTACTTTCTCTATTATTTCCTATCGCCTCTCATTTCATTTTCATTATTTCCTTTCATTTCATTTTCGATTTCGCCGTTATCGCCTCGCCGCGATTTCTTTCTTATTTCATTTTCTCTTTCATTTCTTTTCCATTTCATTTTCATTTCATTTTTATTTTTCATTTCATTATTTTCATTTCATTTCATTATTTCATTTTCATTTATTTTCATTCATTTTCATTTTTTTTATTTTCATTATTTTATTTTTTCATTATTTATTTTCATTTATTGAGCTTTTTATTTTCATTTATTTTGAGTTTTCATTTCTTTATTTTCTTTATTTATTATTTTCATTTCATTTTCATTATTTTCATTCTTTCATTATTTTCATTATTTTCATACTTGATTATTTTCATTATTTTCATTCATTTCTTTCATTTCATTTTCATTTTTATTCTCTTCTTTTACTGAGTTTTTCATTCTATTTTCTTTTCATTATTTTCATTATTTTCATTATTTCATTTCTATTCATTTTCATTTAATTATTTATTTACTTTCATTTCATTTTTTCATTTACTTTCATTGTTTTCATTTCTACTATTTCATTATTTTCATTTATTTTTTTATTTCTTATTCATTACTTACTACTTTACTACTTTTCTTTATTTTCATTATTTCTTTTCATTTTCTTACTATTTTTCATTTTTTACTATTTCTCTGTTTCATTATTTTCATTTTCATTTCTCTTATTTTCATTTACTATTTCCTTACTATTTTCATTACATTTTTTTATTTACTATTTCATTTTATTACTTTCATTTCATTATTTCATTTCATTTCATTTCATTTCAGCTTTCATTTCACGCCTGCCACATTTCATTTATTTATTTCATTTCATTTCTCACTTACTTTCATTTTCATTTCACCATTTCATTTCTGATGCCTTTCATTTCATTTCATTTTAAATTTCATTCTTCAGGGGCTTTCATTTCACGCTGCCACATTTCAGCCTATTTTGCTCTCATTTCATTTTCATTTCATTATTCTTCATTATTTTCTTCATTATTATTCTTTCATTTTCATTATTATTTTCTTTCATTTCCATTATTATCTTCTTCTTCATTTTCATTATTTTCTTTCATTATTATTATTTCTTTTTCCATTTCATTATTATTTCTCTCTCATTTCATTATTATTTTCTTCTTATTTCATTCATTTTCTTTCTTCTTCATTCATTATTTTCTTCATTTCATTATTATTTTCTTCATTTCATTATTTTTCTTCCATTTTCTATCTTTCTCCATTTCATTATTTTCTTTCCATTTCATTATTTTCTTTCTTCTCATTATTTCTCCACTTCGTTATTTCTTCTCTCTTCTCCACTTTCGATCTTCTTCTCTTCTCGCATTTCGATCTTCTTCTCCATTGATCTCTCTCTCCGCTTTCGATCTCTCTCCGCTTCGATCTTCTTCTTCACTTGATCTTCTTCTCTCCGCTGATTCTCTCTTCTTCGCTTTCTTCGTCTTCCATTTTCTGCTATTCATTGCTTCGCTTTCAGTCTCGCTATTCTCTGCCAGCTTTCCGCTTCTTCTCTGCATTTCGCTGCTTTCTCATTTCGCTACAGATTGTCTTCCGCTTCATTGCCAGATTGTCTTCCGCTTTCGCTACAGATTGTCTTCCGCTTTGCTGCCAGATTGTCTTCCGCTTTCGCTGCCAGATTGTCTTCCGCTTTCGCTGCCAGATTGTCTTCCGCTTTCGCTGCCAGATTGTCTTCCGCTTTCGCTTTCTTTCTTCGCTTTCGCTTCGCTGGCATTTCATGTTTCTGCTTTCTTCGCTTCTCCGCTTCGCTGCTTTTCTTCGCTTTCTTGCTGCTTTCGTTTTTCTTTCCGCTTTCGCTTGCCAGTTTTCAATTTCCGCTTTCGCTTTCAGATTTTCGCTTCCGCTTTCGCTGCTTTCTTTTCAGAGTTTTCTTCGCTTGTCTTCGAAGCCTTCGCTTGTCTGCAGCCTTCGCTTTCAGAAGCCTTCAGAAGTTTTCTTGCGCTTTTCAGAGTTTCGCTTTTTCAGAGTTTTCTGCTTTTCAGAGTTTTCGCTTTCTTCTTTTCAGAGTTTCGCTTTTTCATAGCTTTTCAGAGTTTCGCTTTTCAGAGTTTTCGCTTTTCAGAAGTTTTCGCTTTCTTTCAGAAGTTTCGCTTTCTTCGAGTTTTCAGCTTTCTTCAGAGTTTCGCTTTTCAGAGTTTCGCGCTTTCGCAGAGTTTTCAAGGCTCTTCGTGAGTTTTCGCGCTTTTCGCAGCTTTCGCTTTTCGCAGCTTTCGCGCTTTCGCGAGCTTTCGCGCTTTCTTTGCAGAGCTTTCGCGCTTTCAGCAGCTTTCGCGCTTTCGCAGCTTTCGCGCTTTCGCGAGTTTTCGGCTTTTGGCAGCTTTCGCGCTTTCTGGCAGCTTCGCGCTTTTCTAGCAGCTTTCGCGCTTTCTTCGTAGCTTTCGCGCTTTCTTCGCAGCTTTTCGCGCTTTCGCAGTTTTCGCTTTTCGCAGTTTTCGCGCTTTCTTCGCGAGTTTTCGCTTTTCGTAGCTTTCAGCTTTTCGTCGAGTTTTCGCGTTTTCGCTTGCGCTTTCGCAGCTTTCGCGTTTTCAGAGTTTTCGCGCTTTCTTCGCAGTTTTCAGCTTTTCAGAGCTTTCGCTTTTCGCGAGTTTTCGCGCTTTTCAGAGTTTCGCGCTTTTCAGAGTTTTCGCTTTCTTCGCGAGCTTTCGCTTCTTCGTGAGTTTTCGCGTTTCGCTTTTCAGAGTTTTCGCGCTTTTCAGAAGTTTTTTCGCTTCGCGCTTTTCAGAAGTTTTCGCTTTTCGCAGTTTTCTGCGCTTTCGCAGTTTTCGCGTTTTCGCGCTTTTCGAAGTTTTCAAGAGTTTTCACGCTTTTCAGAAGTTTCGCGTTTTCTTTCGCAGTTTTCGCGCTTTCTTCGCAGTTTTCGCGCTTTTCGCCAGAGTTTTTTCGCGCTTTTCGCATTTCGCAGAAGTTTCGCTTTCGCGCTTTCGCAGCTTTCGCTTTCGAGAGTTTCGCGCTTTCTTTCGCGCTTTCGAGCTTTCTTCGCGAGCTTTCGCGCTTTCGCATTTCGCTTTTCTTTTCGCATTCTTTCTTTTCAGAGTTTTCAAGGCTTTCTTCTTCAGAGTTTTCGCGCTTTCGTGAGTTTTCGCGCTTTTTCGTGAGTTTTCGCTTTTCAGTAGTTTTCGCTTTCGAGTTTTCGCTTTCTTCGCGAGTTTCGTTTCGCGTTTTCGCTTTCGTGAGTTTTCGCTTTCAGAGTTTTCGCGCTTTTTTCGAATTTCGCGCTTTTCAGCAGTTTTCGCTTTTCAGAGTTTTCGCGCTTTCTTCAGAGTTTTCGCTTTTCAGTAGTTTTCGCTTTTCGCGAGTTTTCGCTTTTCAGAGTTTTCGCGCTTTTCGTAGTTTTCGCTTTCTTCGTGAGTTTTCGCTTTTTCGCGAGTTTTCGCTTTCAGAGTTTTCGCTTTTCAGAGTTTTCGGCTTTCTTCGTGAGTTTCGCTTTTCAGCAGTTTTCAGAGCTTTCGCTTTCAGAGTTTTCGCTTTTCAGCAGCTTTCGCGCTTTCTTCAGAGTTTTCGCGCTTTCTTTCAGAGCTTTCGCGTTTTCGTAGTTTTCGCGCTTTTCGTAGTTTTCGCTTTTCAGAGTTTTCGCGCTTTCTTTCAGAGTTTTCGGCTTTCTTTCGTAGTTTTCGCTTTTCAGAGTTTTCGCTTTTCAGAGTTTCGCTTTCGTAGTTTTCGCTTTTCAGAGTTTTCGCTTTCAGAGTTTCGCGCTTCTTTCGCGAGTTTTCGCTTTTCGTGAGTTTCGCGCTTTTCAGAGTTTTCGCAGCTTCTTCGCAGTTTTCGCGCTTTTCAGAGTTTTCGCTTTTCAGAGTTTTCGGCTTTCTTCGAGTTTTCGCTTTCGTGAGTTTTCGCGCTTTCGCTTTCAGAGTTTTCGCTTTCTTCAGAGTTTTCGCGCTTTCGTAGCTTTCGCTTTTCGTAGTTTCGCGTCTTTCGCGAGTTTTCGCTTTTCAGAGTTTTCGCGCTTTCTTCGGAGTTTCGCGCTTTTCAGAGTTTTCGGCTTTCTTCGCAGTTTTCGCGCTTTCGTAGCTTTCGAGTTTCGCTTTCGTGAGTTTTCGCGTTTTCGTAGCTTTCGCGCTTTCTTCGCAGCTTTCGCGCTTTTCGCAGTTTTCGCGCTTTCGTGAGCTTTCGCAGCTTTCGCAGTTTTCGCGCTTTTCAGAGTTTTCGCGTTTCTTTCAGAGTTTTCGCGCTTTTCGTGAGCTTTCGCAGCTTTCGCGCTTTCGCTTTCGCAGTTTTCGCGCTTTCTTTCAGCAGTTTCGCGCTTTTCGAGCTTTCGCTTTTCAGAGCTTTCGCGCTTTCTTCGAGTTTTCGCTTTTCGCAGCTTTCGCTTTCTTCGCAGTTTTCGCGCTTTTCAGCAGTTTTCAGAGCTTTCTTCGCAGTTTTCGCTTTCGTGAGTTTTCGCTTTTCGGAGTTTTCAGAGCTTTCGCGCTTTTCAGAGTTTTCGCGCTTTCTTCAGAGTTTTCGCTTTCGCGTTTCGCTTTCGTAGCTTTCGCGCTTTCGCAGAGCTTTCGCGCTTTCTTCGTAGTTTTCGCTTTCGCTTTCTTTCGCAGTTTTCGGCTTTTCGTAGCTTTCGCTTTTCGTAGTTTTCGCGCTTTCTTCGCAGTTTTCGCGCTTTCGTAGCTTCGCGCTTTCGTAGTTTCGCTTTCGTAGCTTTCGCGCTTTCGGCAGTTTTCGCTTTCTCGGCAGCTTTCAAGGCTTTCGCAGCTTTCGCTGCTTTCTAGCAGCTTTCGCTTTCGCTTTCTTCGCTTTTCTTCGCTTTTCGCTTTCTTTCGCTTTCTTTCGTGAGTTTTCGGCTTTTCGCAGCTCTCGCGCTTTCTTCGCATTTCGTGAGTTTCGCAGTTTCGCGCTTCGCATTTCGCCAGAGTTTTCTTCAGAGTTTTCGCGCTTTCTTCGTGAGTTTTCGCTTTTTTCGCAGTTTTCGCTTTTCGCGAGTTTTCGCTTTCAGAGTTTTCGCTTTTCGTGAAGTTTTCGCGCTTTTCGCGAGTTTTCCGCTTTTCGAAGTTTTTCGCGCTTTCGCGTTTTTCGCTTTTCGAAGTTTCGCTTTTCTTCGTGAGTTTTCAAGGTTTTCAAGGCTTTTCTTCGTGAAGTTTTTCGCTTTCGAGTTTTTCGCAGAGTTTCGCTTTTCGCGCTTTTTCGCGCTTTTCGCAGTTTTCGCGCTTTTCTTTCGCGCTTTCTCGCTTTTTCGCAGTTTCGCGCTTTTGCATTTCGCGTCTTTCGCAGTTTTCGCAGTTTTCGAGCTTTCGCGAGTTTTCGCGCTTTTCGCAGTTTCGCTTTTCGCAGTTTTCGCTTTTCGCGAGTTTTCGCGTTTTCGCAGCTTTCGCTTTTCAGCAGTTTTCGCGTTTTCTGGTCGCAGTCTTCGCGCTTTTCAGCAGTTTTCGCGCTTTTCGCAGTTTTCGCGCTTTGGTAGCTTTCGCTTTTCGGCAGTTTTCGCTTTTCGTAGCCTTCGCGCTTTCTGGTAGCCTTTCTCGCTTTCTTGGCAGCTTTCTCTCGCTTTCGGTCAGCTTTCTCGCGCTTTCGCAGTTTTCCGCGCTTCTTTTCAGAAGTCCTTCGCAGCTTCTCGCAGTTTCGCTGCTTTCGCAGCTCTCGCGCTT
>NW_026999950.1:0-9379 GCF_036934945.1 Oncorhynchus masou masou
GGGGTGGCAGCATCATGTTGTGGGGGTTCTTTGCTGCAGGAGGACCCGTGCACTTCCCAAAATAGATGCCATCATTTTGTGAAGGACAATTATGTGGATATATTGAAGCAACGTCTCAAGACATGAGTCAGGAAGTTAAAGCTTGGTACAAATGGGTCTTCCAAATGGACAATGACCCCAAGCATACTTCCAAAGTTGTGGCAAAATGGCTTAAGGACAACAAAGTCAAGGTATTGGAGTGGCCATCACAAAGCCCTGACCTCAATGCTATTGAAGATTAGTGGGCAGAACTGAAAAAAAGCGTGTGCGAAGCAAGAGGAGGCCCCTTCAAGCCTGACTCCAGTTACACCAGCTCTGTCGGGAGTCATGGGCCAAAAATCACCCAACTTATTGTGGAAGCTTGTGGAAAGGCTACCACGGCCATGCGTTGACCGAGTTAAGCTCATTTAAAGGCAATGCTACCAAATACTATTTGAGTGCATGTAAACCTCTGACCCACTGGGGATGTGATGAAAGAAGAAATCATTCTCTCTACTATTATTCTGACATTTCACATTCTTGTATCATCAAGTGGTGATCCTAACAGACGCTAAGACAGGGAATCTTTACTAGGATTAAATGTCAGGAATTGTGAAAAACTGAGTTTGAATGTGTTTGGCTGGGGCGTATGTAAACTTCTGACTTCAGCTGTATATATGCGCACACACACGCACACACACACACACACACACGCACACACACACACACACACACACACACACACACACACACACACACACACACACACACACGTCAGAGCCCTTGACTTTTTCCACATTTTGTTACATTACAGCCTTATTCTAAAATGGATTCAATAGATAAATAATTCTCACCTACACACAATGGCCCATACAGCTTTTTTGCAAATGTATTACAATAAAATCTAGAATGCCTATATTTACACAAGTATTCAGACCCTTTGCCCATGAGACTAAGAAATGAGGCCTCAGGTGCATCTCCTGTTTCCAATGATCATCCTTGAGATGTTTCTACAACTTGGAGTCCACTCTACGGTGGTTCAATTAGTTGCATGACTTGTCTATATAAAGGTCCCACAGTTGACAGTGCAGTCAGAGCAAGAACCAGAGCCAGTGAGGTTGAAGGAAACATCTGTAGAGCTCGAGAGACAGGACGTGTCGAGGGCACAAGATCGCCGCAAAACTTACTTCTGCAGCATTGAAGGTCCGCAAGAAGACAGTGGCCTCAGAGTCTTTTTAAATGGAAGAAGTTTTTGGAACCACCAAGACTCTTCCTAGAGCTGGCTGGCCGGCCACACTGAGCAATCAGGGAGAAGTGCCTTGGTCAAGGTGGGTGAGTTCTACACTGAAGGAGCTCCAGAGTTCCTCCGTGGAGATGGAAGAACCGTCCCAGAAGGACAGCCATCTCTGTAGCTCTCCACCAAAATCAGGCCTTCATGGTAGAGTGGCCAGACAGAAGCCACTCCTCAGGACAAGGCTACATGACAGCCTGCTTGGAGTTTGGTACCTAAAGGACTCGGACCATGAGAAACAAGATTCTCTGGTCTGATGAAACCAAGATTGAACCCTTTGGCCTGAATTCAAGCGTCTGCGTCTGGAGGAAACCTGTCCGCCATCTACGGTCAGGCATGGTGGTGGCAGCATCATGCTGTGGGGATGTTTTTCAGCGGCATGGACTGGGAGACTTGCCAGGATCGAGGGAAAGATGAAGACGGACAGTACAGAGAGATCCTTGATGAAAACCTGCTCCCAGAGAGCTCAGGACCTCAGACTGAAGCAAAGGTTAACCTTCCAACAGGACAACAACCCTAAGCACACAGCCAAGACAACGCAGGCGTGGATTCCGGGATGAATCTCTGAATGTTCTTGAGTGGCCCAGCCAGAACCCAGACTTGAACCCGATCGAGGAACATCTCTGGAGAGACATGAAAACAGCTGTTCAGCAGCGACGCTCCCATCCAACCTGACAGAGCTTGAGAGGATCTGCAGAGAAGAATGGGGGAGAAACTCCCAATACAGGTGTGCCGAGCTTGAGCAGCATGCTTCAGAGAAGACTCTAAGGCTGTCTTCGCTGCCAAGGTGCTTCGACAAAGTATCGAGTAAAGGGTCTGAATACTTATGGAAATGTGAAATCCAAAAGCCTGCTTTTGCTTTATCATTATAAGGTATTGTGTGTAGATAGATCAATTTTAGAATAAGGCTGCAATGTAACAAAATGTGGAAAAAGTCATGGGGTCTGAGAGACCATTCCGAATGCACTGTACATAGATAGATCTACTGTTTCTATATACATTTTAAGGAGGAGTACAGATACAGTTTAAGCAGGTGGACTGTCTTGACATCCTGTGTTAGTTGTATTGTAGGTATGAGTGTGATCAATTGGCATTGATTTGTTACAATGCTTAATATTTGTGTTGTGGTGTCTACATTTTTTAGAACTTTGGTATGTGTGTGTGTGTGTGTGTGTGTGTGTGTGTGTGTGTGTGTGTGTGTGTGTGTGTGTGTGGGGCAACATTTTCTGGCCAAACCATAAGAAATATATTCAAATCAAATCAATTTACATCAGCTGATACACTGCTAGGCGAAAAATAAAATAAAAAAAATAAAAAATCACATTTATTTATATTGCCCTTCGTAAATCAGCTGATATCTCAAAGTGCTGTACAGAAACCCAGCCTAAAACCACATACAGCAAGCAATGCATGTGTAGAAGCACTATTTATGCCTATCAGACTGTCATTTTGGTATCAGGTACAGTGTTCTCAGTGTCTTGTCACGGTGTTGTGTTAATAGCAGATTCAGCTCAGTCCTAACATCTTGGCAGCCATTTAGGCCAGGTCATAGCTGCCAGATTAGATTACAGGATTGTATTACTGTGGATTGACTCTAATCTAATGTATCAGTTTTTACAGTCAACAAACAGGGACACCAATAAACGGAGGTGGGGCGGGAGAGAGAGAAAGAGAACGTAAAGAGAGAGAGAGGGAGACAGAGAGAGCCGAAAGAGAACGTAAAGAGAGAGACGAAAGAGAGAGAGACCCGAAAGAGAGAGAAGGAGACAGAGAGACACCGAAAGAGGAGAAGGAGACAGAGAGAACCGAAAGAGAGAGAGAAGAAGGAGACAGAGAGGAGACCGAAAGAAGAGAGAAGGAGACAAAGAGAGACTGAAAGAGAAGAAGGAGACAGAGAGACCGAAAGAGAGAGGAGGAGACAAGAGACCGAAGAGAGAGAAGGAGACAAAGAGACCGAAAGAGAGAAGGAGACACGAGAGAGAGAAGAGGGTGTCAAGTAAAATGAGAATGTGAAGGGGAAAACTTGAGACGGCGAGAGCGGGAGAGTTGCAACACACTTACTTTCCCCTAGGGTGGGAAGTAACTTTTATTTAACGGGGCAAGTCAATTAAGAACAAATTCTTATTTTTACAATGACAGCCTGCCCCGGACAAACCCTCCCCTAACCCGGACGACGCTGGGCCAATTGTGCGCCTCTTATGTGACACTTGAGTCTTACTGAGATAGATGGACACATTGGAGAGTCTCAGGTTTGTGGGCTTTGATCTTTCTTGGGTTTAAACGCACCGCGAGGCAGACAGTAGTTCGGAAAGACTATCTGGAGAGAAATCCTCTCGTGTGGATTTTCAGTTGAGGAAATAGGCAACTTATTACGGCCCCATTCAAAGAGAAGACGCTACACGTTCCCGCGAGGTGATTCCCACTTCAGAACTAGGAATGTGGAAGGTTTAACAACCAAAGATATATGTGTGTGTGTGCGCACGTGTCACCTACCTCACAGCTCTGCCACCGGTTTGGAATGTTGGGCCGTAGCTTCTGATCACACACCACCCGCCTCATCTCCTCCACAGAAGGGTCTGACTGCACCAGGTCATGGTATGGCAGCTGGTAGTCTTCAACGATGCCTGGCGCAAAACACGTCAGACGCGTTCAAATACATCACAATGGCTTGACAGAGTGCAATACAAAACTTTATTGTTCCTCAAGGGAAAATGGTGTTTTTTTCCCCTCTGCTTAATATGCATCAAAAGTAGCTCATATACTTCATTATTATATTATTCAATAACTGTTGTTATCAGAGGGGCAAACAACCCTGATACCACTACCGACATTATTATATATTTTTAAACCTTTATTTAAATCAAGGGACATTTATAACTGCGTGACTATGGGGGGGGGGTGGAGCAACACACGAACCTGTCAGAACATCCACTGGATAACTGAGGGACTATAGGGGTGGGGGGGACCAACACACGTACCTGTCAGAACATCTACTGGATAACTGAGGGACTATAGGGGTGGGGGGACCAACACACGTACCTGTCAGAACATCTACTGGATAACTGAGGGACTATAGGGGTGGGGGGGACCAACACACGTACCTGTCAGAACATCTACTGGATAACTGAGGGACTATAGGGGGGACCAACACACATACCTGTCAGAACATCTACTGGATAACTGAGTGACTATAGGGGGGGGGGACCAACACACATACCTGTCAGAACATCTACTGGATAACTGAGGGACTATGGAGGGGGGGGACCAACACACATACCTGTCAGAACATCTACTGGATAACTGAGGGACTATAGTGGGGGACCAACACACATACCTGTCAGAACATCTACTGGATAACTGAGGGACTATAGGGGGGGGGACCAACACACATACCTGTCAGAACATCTACTGGATAACTGAGTGACTATAGGGGGGCCAACACACATAACAGTCAGAACATCTACTGGATAACTGAGGGACTATAGGGGGGGGACCAACACACATACCTGTCAGAACATCTACTGGATAACTGAGTGACTATAGGGGGGGTACCACACACATGCCTGTCAGAACATCTACTGGATAACTGAATGACTATAGGGGGGACCAACACACATACCTGTCAGAACATCTACTGGATAACTGAGGGACTATAGGGGGGGTGGGGGGACCAACACACATACCTGTCAGAACATCTACTGGATAACTGAGGGACTATAGGGGTGGGGGGACCAACACACATACCTGTCAGAACATCTACTGGATAACTGAGGGACTATAGGGGGACCAACACACATACCTGTCAGAACATCTACTGGATAACTGAGGGACTATAGGGGGGGGGGGACCAACACACATACCTGTCAGAACATCTACTGGATAACTGAGGGACTATAGGGGGGGGGACCAACACACATACCTGTCAGAACATCTACTGGATAACTGAGTGACTATAGGGGGGACCAACACACATACCTGTCAGAACATCTACTGGATAACTGAGGGACTATAGGGGGGGACCAACACACATACCTGTCAGAACATCTACTGGATAACTGAGGGACTATAGGGGGGGGACCAACACACATACCTGTCAGAACATCTACTGGATAACTGAGGGACTATAGGGGGGGACCAACACACATACCTGTCAGAACATCTACTGGATAACTGAGTGACTATAGGGGGACCAACACACATACCTGTCAGAACATCTACTGGATAACTGAGGGACTATAGGGGGGGGGACCAACACACATACCTGTCAGAACATCTACTGGATAACTGAGTGACTATAGGGGGGGGACCAACACACATACCTGTCAGAACATCTACTGGATAACTGAGGGACTATAGGGGGGGACCAACACACATACCTGTCAGAACATCTACTGGATAACTGAGGGACTATAGGGGGTGGGGGGACCAACACACATACCTGTCAGAACATCTACTGGATAACTGAGGGACTATAGGGGGGGGACCAACACACATACCTGTCAGAACATCTACTGGATAACTGAGGGACTATAGGGGGGGACCAACACACATACCTGTCAGAACATCTACTGGATAACTGAGTGACTACAGGGGGACAACACACATACCTGTCAGAACATCTACTGGATAACTGAGGACTATAGGGGGACTAACACACATACCAGTCAGAACATCTACTGGATAACTGAGGGACTATAGGGGGGGGACCAACACACATACCTGTCAGAACATCTACTGGATAACTGAGTGACTATAGGGGGGGGACCAACACACATACCTGTCAGAACATCTACTGGATAACTGAGTGACTATAGGGGGGACCAACACACATACCTGTCGAGAAACATCTACTGATAACTGAGGGACTATAGGGGGGTGGGGGACCAACACACATACCTGTCAGAACATCTACTGGATAACTGAGGGACTATAGGGGGGGGGGACCAACACACATACCTGTCAGAACATCTACTGGATAACTGAGTGACTATAGGGGGGACCAACACACATACCTGTCAGAACATCTACTGGATAACTGAGGGACTATAGGGGGGGGGGACCAACACACATACCTGTCAGAACATCTACTGGATAACTGAGGGACTATAGGGGGGACCAACACACATACCTGTCAGAACATCTACTGGATAACTGAGGGACTATAGGGGGGGACCAACACACATACCTGTCAGAACATCTACTGGATAACTGAGGGACTATAGGGGGGGGACCAACACACATACCTGTCAGAACATCTACTGGATAACTGAGGGACTATAGGGGGGGGGACCAACACACATACCTGTCAGAACATCTACTGGATAACTGAGTGACTATAGGGGGGACCAACACACATACCTGTCAGAACATCTACTGGATAACTGAGGGACTATAGGGGGGGGACCAACACACATACCTGTCAGAACATCTACTGGATAACTGAGGGACTATAGGGGGGGGACCAACACACATACCTGTCAGAACATCTACTGGATAACTGAGGGACTATAGGGGGGACCAACACACATACCTGTCAGAACATCTACTGGATAACTGAGGGACTATAGGGGGGGGGGGACCAACACACATACCTGTCAGAACATCTACTGGATAACTGAGGGACTATAGGGGGGGGGACCAACACACATACCTGTCAGAACATCTACTGGATAACTGAGTGACTATAGGGGGGGGGACCAACACACATACCTGTCAGAACATCTACTGGATAACTGAGGGACTATAGGGGGGACCAACACACATACCTGTCAGAACATCTACTGGATAACTGAGTGACTATAGGGGGGGGACCAACACACATACCTGTCAGAACATCTACTGGATAACTGAGGGACTATAGGGGGGGGACCAACACACATACCTGTCAGAACATCTACTGGATAACTGAGGGACTATAGGGGGGGGGGGACCAACACACATACCTGTCAGAACATCTACTGGATAACTGAGTGACTATAGGGGGGGGGACCAACACACATACCTGTCAGAACATCTACTGGATAACTGAGGGACTATAGGGGGGGGGACCAGCACACATACCTGTCAGAACATCTACTGGATAACTGAGTGACTATAGGGGGGGGACCAACACACATACCTGTCAGAACATCTACTGGATAACTGAGGGACTATAGGGGGGGGGGGACCAACACACATACCTGTCAGAACATCTACTGGATAACTGAGGGACTATAGGGGGGGGGGACCAACACACATACCTGTCAGAACATCTACTGGATAACTGAGTGACTATAGGGGGGACCAACACACATACCTGTCAGAACATCTACTGGATAACTGAGTGACTATAGGGGGGGGGGGACCAACACACATACCTGTCAGAACACCTACTGGATAACTGAGGGACTATAGGGGGGGGGACCAACACACATACCTGTCAGAACATCTACTGGATAACTGAGTGACTATAGGGGGGGGGGACCAACACACATACCTGTCAGAACATCTACTGGATAACTGAGTGACTATAGGGGGGGGGACCAACACACATACCTGTCAGAACATCTACTGGATAACTGAGTGACTATAGGGGGGGGACCAACACACATACCTGTCAGAACATCTACTGGATAACTGAGTGACTATAGGGGGGGGACACAACACACATACCTGTCAGAACATCTACTGGATAACTGAGGGACTATAGGGGGGGGGGGGACCAACACACATACCTGTCAGAACATCTACTGGATAACTGAGTGACTACAGGGGGGGGGGGACCAACACACATACCTGTCAGAACATCTACTGGATAACTGAGGGACTATAGGGGGTGGGGGACCAACACACATACCTGTCAGAACATCTACTGGATAACTGAGGGACTATAGGGGGGGGACCAACACACATACCTGTCAGAACATCTACTGGATAACTGAGGGACTATAGGGGGGAACAACACACATACCTGTCAGAACATCTACTGGATAACTGAGGGACTATAGGGGGGGGGGGACCAACACACATACCTGTCAGAACATCTACTGGATAACTGAGGGACTATAGGGGGGGGGGGGACCAACACACATACCTGTCAGAACATCTACTGGATAACTGAGGGACTATAGGGTGGGGGGGACCAACACACATACCTGTCAGAACATCTACTGGATAACTGAGGGACTATAGGGGGGGGGGACCAACACACATACCTGTCAGAACATCTACTGGATAACTGAGTGACTATAGGGGGGGGACCAACACACATATACATGTCAGAACATCTACTGGATAACTGAGGGACTATAGGGGGGGGACCAACACACATACCTGTCAGAACATCTACTGGATAACTGAGTGACTATAGGGGGTGGACCAACACACATACCTGTCGAGAACATCTACTGGATAACTGAATGACTATAGGGGGGACCTACACACATGCCCGTCAGAAAATCTACTGGATAACTGAGGGACTATAGGGGGGTGGGGGACCAACACACATACCTGTCAGAACATCTACTGGATAACTGAGGGACTATAGGGGGGGGACCAACACACATACCTGTCAGAACATCTACTGGATAACTGAGGGACTATAGGGGGGGGGGGGGGGGACCAACACACATACCTGTCAGAACATCTACTGGATAACTGAGGGACTATAGGGGGTGGGGGACCAACACACACATACCTGTCAGAACACCTACTGGATAACTGAGGGACTATAGGGGGGACCAACACACATACCTGTCAGAACATCTACTGGATAACTGAGTGACTATAGTGGGGGGACCAAACACACATACCTGTCAGAACATCTACTGGACAACTGAGGACTATAGGGGGACCAACACACATACCTGTCAGAACATCTACTGATAACTGAGGGACTACAGGGGGGAGGGGACCAACACACATACCCATTGAACATCTACTGGATAACTGAGGTGGGGGACAACACACATGCTACCCAACATCTACTGGATAACTGAGGGACTATGGGGGTGGGGGACCAACACATACCTGTCAGAACACTCTACTTGACAACTGGAGTGACTATAGGGGGTGGACACAACACACTTACCT
>NW_026999951.1:0-75000 GCF_036934945.1 Oncorhynchus masou masou
ACACAGAGGAACGCTGTTATAGGAAGACACAGAGGAACACGTTTCTACAACACAGAGGAGCAGCTGATATAGGAAGAGCAGCAGAGAAACACAGAGGTTTCTACAACACAGAGGAACTACGAGCACTAAGGTTGGCAGTACGTTTCTCTCCCCCATGAGTTGAAACATTAGCTCAAGTTAACACCAGGCTGACAGCTCCTTTCACCAAGGTAACACCAGGCTGACAGCTCCTTTCACCAAGGTAACACCAGGCAGACAGCACCCTTCACCAAGGTAACACCAGGCAGACGGCCCCTTTCACCAAGGTAACACCAGACAGACAGCACCTTTCACCAAGGTAACACCAGGCAGACAGCACCTTTCACCAAAGTAATGGGTCTCCTAGCCCAGGCTAGATCCTATCTCCCAGCCCAGGATAGATCCCAGCTCCTAGCCCAGGCTAGATCCCAGCCCAGGCTAGACCCTAGCTCCTAGTCCAGCCTAGATCTTATCTCCCAGCCCAGACTAGATCCTAGCTCCTAGCCTAGGCTAATGCCTAGCTCCCAGGACAGGTTAGATCCTATCTCCTAGTCCAGCCTAGATCCTAGCTCCCAGCCCAGGCTAGATCCTAGCTCCTAGTCCAGCCTAGATCCTAGCTCCTAGTCCAGCCTAGATCTTATCTCCCAGCCCAGGCTAGATCCTAGCTCCTAGCCTAGGCTAATTCCTATCTCCCAGCCCAGGCTAGACCCTAGCTCCTATTCCAGCCTAGATCTTATCTCCCAGCCCATGCTAGATCATATCTCCCAGCCCAGGCTAGAGACTACCTCCCATTAGGTCCACCCAGGTTACCCTCAGATCATTAGGTCCACCCAGGTTACCCTCAGATCATTAGGTCCACCCAGGTTACCCTCAGATCATTAGGTCCACCCAGGTTACCCTCAGATCATTAGGTCCACCCAGGTTACTCCTAGATCATTAGGTCCACCCAGGTTACCCTCAGATCGTCACATTAAGCTGTGTACAGGACATTAGGTCCACCCAGGTTACCTCAGATCATTAGGTCCACCTAGGTTACTCCTCAGATCATTAGGTCCACCCAGGTTACCCTCAGATCATTAGGTCCACCCAGGTTACCTCAGATCATTAGGGTCCACCCAGGTTACCCTCAGATCATTAGGTCCACCCAGGTTACCCTCAGATCATTAGGTCCACCCAGGTTACCTCAGATCATTAGGTCCACCCAGGTTACCCTCAGACAGGTCCACCCAGGTTACCCTCAGAATCATTAGGTCCACCAGGCTACCCCTCAGATCATTACGTCCACCCAGGTTACCCTCAGATCATTAGGACCACCCAGGTTACCCTCGAGACCCGTTAGGTCCACCCAGGCCACCAGATGCAGGGTCCACCCAGGTTACCCTCAGATCACATATTGAGCTGTGTACAGGACATTAGGTCCACCCAGGTTACCCTCAGATCATTACGTCCACCCAGGTTACCCTCAGATCATTAGGTCCACCAGGTTAGATCATTAGGTCCACCCAGGTTACCTCAGATCATTAGGTCCACCCAGGTTACCCTCAGATCATTAGGTCCACCCAGGTTACCCTCAGATCGTCACATTAAGCTGTACAGGACATTAGGTCCACCCAGGTTACCCTCAGATCATTAGGTCCACCCAGGTTACCCTCAGATCATTAGGTCCACCCAGGTTACCCTCAGATCATTAGGTCCAGGTTACCCCATTAGGTCCACTCACCCTCAGATCATTAGGTCCACCCAGGTTACCCCTCAGATCATTAGGTCCACCCAGGTTACCCTCAGATCATTAGGTCCACCCAGGTTACCCTCAGATCATTAGCTGTGTACAGGGCATTAGGTCCACCCAGGTTACCCTCAGATCATTAGGTCCACCCAGGTTACCCTCAGATCATTAGGTCCACCCAGGTTACCTCAGATCATTAGGTCCACCCAGGTTACCTCAGATCATTAGGTCCACCCAGGTTACCCTCAGATCATTAGGTCCACCCAGGTTACCCTCAGATCATTAGGTCCACCCAGGTTACCCTCAGATCATTAGGTCCACCCAGGTTACCCTCAGATCATTAGGTCCACCCAGGTTGCCCTCAGACCGTTAGGTCCACCCAGGTTACCCTCAGATCATTAGGTCCACCCACCTCAGAC
This sequence comes from Oncorhynchus masou masou, assembly GCF_036934945.1. Classification (NCBI taxonomy): domain Eukaryota; kingdom Metazoa; phylum Chordata; class Actinopteri; order Salmoniformes; family Salmonidae; genus Oncorhynchus; species Oncorhynchus masou. Next base: position 2,164 of record NW_026999951.1, read on the forward strand.
GTTAGGTCCACCCAGGTTACCCTCAGATCATTAGGTCCACCCAGGTTACCTCAGATCATTAGGTCCACCCAGGTTACCCTCAGATCGTTAGGTCCACCCAGGTTACCCTCAGATCATTAGGTCCACCCAGGTTGCCTCAGATCATTAGGTCCACCCAGGTTACCCTCAGATCATTAGGTCCACCCAGGTTACCCTCAGATCATTAGGTCCACCCAGGTTACCCTCAGACCGTTAGGTCCACCCAGGTTACCCTCAGATCATTAGGTCCACCCAGGTTACCCTCAGATCATTAGGTCCACCCAGGTTACCCTCAGATCGTTAGGTCCACCCAGGTTACCTCAGATCATTAGGTCCACCCAGGTTACCCTCAGATCATTAGGTCCACCCAGGTTACCCTCAGATCATTAGGTCCACCCAGGTTACCCTCAGACCGTTACATTGAGCTGGTCAGGACAGGTCCACCCAGGTTACCCTCAGATCATTAGGTCCACCCAGGTTACCCTCAGATCATTAGGTCCACCCAGGTTACCCTCAGATCATTAGGGTCCACCCAGGTTACCCTCAGATCATTAGGTCCACCCAGGTTACCCTCAGATCATTAGGTCCACCCAGGTTACCCTCAGACCAGGTTAGGTCCACCCAGGTTACCCTCAGATCATTAGGTCCACCCAGGTTACCCCTCAGATCATTAGGTCCACCCAGGTTACCCTCAGATCATTAGGTCCACCCAGGTTACCCTCAGATCATTAGGTCCACCCAGGTTTGCCTCGGATCATTAGGTCCACTCCAGGTTACCCTCAGATCATTAGGTCCACCCAGGTTACCGTTACATTGAGCTGTGTACAGGACAATAGGTCCACCCAGGTTACCTCAGATCATTAGGTCCACCCAGGTTACCCTCAGATCATTAGGTCCACCCAGGTTACCCTCAGATCATTAGGTCCACCCAGGTTACCTCAGATCGTTAGGTCCACCCAGGTTACCCTCAGATCGTAGGTCCACCCAGGTTACCCTCAGATCGTTAGGTCCACTCCAGGTTACCCTCAGATCATTAGGTCCACCCAGGTTACCTCCTCAGATCGTTAGGGTCCACCCAGGTTACCCTCAGATCATTAGGTCCACCCAGGTTACCCTCAGATCATTAGGTCCACCCAGGTTACCCTCAGATCATTAGGTCCACCCAGGTTACCCTCAGATCATTAGGTCCATCCAGGTTACCCTCAGATCAGGTCCACCCAGGTTACCCTCAGATCATTAGGTCCACCCAGGTTACCCTCAGATCATTAGGTCCACCCAGGTTACCTAGACCGTTAGGTCCACCCCAGATCGTCACATTGAGCTGTGTACAGGACATTAGGTCCACCCAGGTTACCTCAGATCATTAGGTCCACCCAGGTTACCTCGGGATCATTTGGTCCACCCAGGTTACCTCAGATCATTAGGTCCACGAGGTTACCCTCAGATCATTAGGTCCACCCAGGTTACCCTCAGATCATTAGGTCCACCCAGGTTACCCTCAGATCATTAGGTCCACCCAGGTTACCCTCAGATCATTAGGTCCACCCAGGTTACCTCAGATCATTAGGTCCACCCAGGTTACCCTCAGATCATTAGGTCCACCCAGGTTACCCTCAGACCGTTAGGTCCACCCAGGTTACCCTCAGATCATTAGGTCCACCCAGGTTACCCTCAGACCGTTAGGTCCACCCAGGTTACCCTCAGATCATTAGGTCCACCCAGGTTACCCTCAGATCATTAGGTCCACCCAGGTTACCCTCAGATCATTAGGTCCACCCAGGTTACCCTCAGACCGTTACATTGAGCTGTGTACAGGACATTAGGTCCACCCAGGTTACCCTCAGATCATTAGGTCCACCCAGGTTACCCTCAGATCATTAGGTCCACCCAGGTTGCCTCAGATCATTAGGTCCACCCAGGTTACCCTCAGATCGTTAGGTCCACCCAGGTTACCTCAGATCATTAGGTCCACCAGGTTACCCTCAGATCATTAGGTCCACCCAGGTTACCCTCAGATCATTAGGTCCACCCAGGTTGCCCTCAGATCGCTAGGTCCACCCAGGTTCAGATCATTAGGTCCACCCAGGTTACCCTCAGATCATTAGGTCCACCCAGGTTACCCTCAGATCATTAGGTCCACCCAGGTTACCCTCAGATCATTAGGTCCACCCAGGTTACCCTCAGATCATTAGGTCCACCCCAGGTTACCCTCAGATCATTAGGTCCACCCAGGTTACCCTCAGATCATTAGGTCCACCCAGGTTGCCCTCAGATCGATGGGGTCCACCCAGGTTACCCTCAGATCATTAGGTCCACCCAGGTTACCCTCAGACCGTAGGGTCCACCCAGGTTACCCTCAGACGGGTAGGTCCACCAGGTTACCCTCAGATCATTAGGTCCACCCAGGTTGCCCTCAGATCATTAGGTCCATCCAGGTTACCCTCAGATCATTAGGTCCACCCAGGTTACCCTCAGATCATTAGGTCCATCCAGGTTACCCTCAGATCATTAGGTCCACCCAGGTTACCCTCAGACCGTTAGGTCCACCCAGGTTACCCTCAGATCATTAGGTCCACCCAGGTTGCCTCAGATCATTAGGTCCACCCAGGTTACCCTCAGACCGTTACATTGAGCTGTGTACAGGACATTAGGTCCACCCAGGTTACCCTCAGATCATTAGGTCCACCCAGGTTACCCTCAGATCATTAGGTCCACCCAGGTTACCCTCAGATCATTAGGTCCACCCAGCTTACCCTCAGATCATTAGGTCCACCCAGGTTACCCTCAGATCATTAGGTCCACCCAGGTTACCCTCAGATCGTCACATTGAGCTGTGTACAGGAAATGGCACATCATGTGTACAGGACACATCATGGATCAGGCCTCAGCACTGTGAGTCTGAACGTTACTAACTTAAAGCTATCACAATGGAAGTAGGACAGTGGGGGGGGGTGTGCGTGAGCGCGTGCGCGCGTGTGTGTGTGCGTGAGCGCTTGTGCGTCTGGGTGTGCGCGTGTGTGCGTGTGTGTGTGTGTGCGTGTGTGTGTGTGTGCGTGCGTGTGTGTGTGTGTGTGCGTGTGTGTGTGCGTGCGTGCGTGCGTGCGTGTGTGTGTGCGTGTGCGTGTGTGTGTATGTGTGTGTGTGTGCGTGTGTGTGTGCGTGTGCGTGCGCGTGCGGGTGCGTGTGTATGTGTGTATGTGTGCGTGCGTGTGTGTGCGTGTGTGTGTGTGTGTGCGTGTGTGCGTGTGTGTGTGCGTGTGCGTGCGCGTGCGGGTGCGTGTGTATGTGTGTATGTGTGCGCGTGTGTGCGTGTGTGTGTGCGTGCGCGTGTGCGTGCGTGTATGCGTGTGTGTGTGTGCGTGTGTGTGTGCGTGTGTGCGTGTGCGTCTGAGTGTGTGTAGAGTTGTTAAGTGCCTCCAAGATATTCTCCGTCAATGACGACAGCAAGAACAAATTTTACAGATTTCAAAGTATTTTTTTGTGTGAGCGGTTTGAACGGAACAACAGAGACGTTTTCATCACGTTGAAAACAGCCCCACTACATTCAGCATCACAGATCTGTGGCTCGCAAAAAGATTGGTGGTTTTGTATTACCTTTTGTAACCTAAATATGTTGGTCCAACCAAAACCATCATCCATGGGGATCAGTAATATAAAAAAACTCTCCACAGAACCATAGACTAAAACAAGATCAATTAGCCTCGGAGAAAAATCATCTGCTTTGATCTCAGTGAGGGATTTAATCAATCAATCAATAAGACCTGTATTGTTCCTGTCCCAATAGGCTCCCTGTTCCCCATAGGGCGCTGGTCTAAGGTAGTGTACTGTGAAGGGAATAGAACGCCGTTTAACATACAGACCGTATGGTATTTAACCAGAAGCACATTGGTATGGGTCCAAGTAGCAGCCTTGTTCTCAAGTAGTAATTAGCCTGTCATAACAGAGAGAGAGATGGAGATTCATAGGATTGGCAACACATCTTTAATTAAAGAAGAGGGGGGTGAGGTGGTTGGAGGTTGGGAGGTGTTGGAGGGCTGGGGGGTTGGAGGGAAGGGGGAGAGGGAGGGGTTGGAGGAATGATGGAGGGAGGGTTGGAGGCAGGGAGGGTGGGAGGTAGGGGGGGTGGTTGGAAAGAGGGATAGAGGGGTTGGAGGAGTGAGGGAGGGAGGGTTGGAGGCAGGGAGGGGTTGGAGTCAGGAGGGGTTGGAGGAGGGAGGGGGGAGAGAGGGAGGGGTTGGAGGGAGGGAAGGAGGGAGAGAGGGGTGGAGGGAGGAGGCAATGGAGGGATGGGTGAGGTAGGAGGGGTTGGATGGAGGGAGGGTTGAGGGAGGGGGGTGAGGGGGGGAGTGGAGGGGTTGTCATCGGCTGAGGGCTCCACAGAAGAGGAAGGTGTCAGGACCCGGTTACGAACCTGGGTCTCCGGAGTGAGAAACAGTCACTTAACCAACTGAGCCACGAATAGTCAGCAGAACCCAGAAGATGGGGCAGACACAGCAGTACTTAAGACGGTGTATTTAATAAAGTAAAAAGGAGAAGTCCTTCAATACAAAAATGGCAAATCCAAAAGGTGGTAGGAATAGCACAAAAAAGCCTCAAGAGATACTCAAAAACAAAAACAGAATTCCACAAGAGCATCCACCGGAATCGACAAGAAAACACAGAACACTAGGGCTGGGTGCTAACATACAAACACAGAGCACAGAACTGAGGGAAACTAAGGGTTTAAATACAATCAGGGGAAACGAGGCACAGGTGCAAATAATAATGGGGAACAAGGGAAAACACATAAGGTCAAAAAGCACAATGGGGGCATCTAGTGACCAAAACCCGGAACAACCCTGGCCAAATCCTGACAGAAGGGAGGGGTTAGGGAAGGGTTTGGCCGGCCGGGATTTCCTTGTCCCAATACGCTCTAGCGACTCCTTGTGTCGGGCCGGGCGCCCTGCAAGCTGACTTTGTCACCAGCTGGAACAGTGTTTCCTCCGACACATTGTTGCGGTTGGCTTCCAGGTTAAGCGGGCAGTGTGTCAAGAAGCAGTGTGGCTTGGCAGGGTTGTATTTCGGAGGACGTGTGGCTCTCGACCTTCGCCTCTCCCGAGAACGTACAGGCGTTGCAGCAAGACTGTATCAGCCAACTGGATATCACGAAAATGGGGTCAAAATTAAACCCCCCCCCCCCCCAAAAAAATATATATGCTTATGAATCCCATGCCACTATTTTATATTTTATAGTTAGAAGAATATAATTGAACTTCGCTGAATAAAAGAGAAAGGACATTCCCCAGTGAGTGCGCACATGAAGTGGCTATTCTGTGTTGAGTATTTTTTTAAACAGGTCCTATACGGTCTCTTATCAAGTGACGATTCTCAATGTAATCTTGTCTTTACTAATACATGTGTGAAATGAGTTTAGATTTATAACGGGCCATTATCAAACGTTCAGTAAAACAGGCGCAGGGGGAAAAATACATTTAATCCGTAGGCACTGGAAAAGCGACTGGAGGCTGCTCTTTCTCCAAAGGTTCCCTTTTCAATCCTGCTGGGAGACTCTGGTTTTATAGTGGAGCAATGCAGTTAACCTCTTACACTTATGGTGGCGCTATTTCATTTTTGGAAGAAAAACGTTCCCGTTTTAAACAAGATATTTTGTCACAAAAAGATGCTGACTATGCATATAATTGCTACTGTTCGAAAAGAAAACACTCTGACGTGTCCAGAAATACAAATATCTTCTCTGTGCGTGCCCCTTTAACGTGAGTTCAGGCAAAACCAAGATGACTTGGCATCAGGAAATGACAAGGATTTTTGAGGCTCTGTCTTTCATGATCTCCTTATATGGCTGTGAACGCAAGAGGAATGAGTCTGCCCTTTCTGTCGTTTCCCCAAGGTGTCTGCAGCATTGTGACGTATTTGTAGGCAGATCGTTGGAAGATTGACCATAAGAGACCACATTTACGACGTGTCCGCCGGTGTCCTGCGCCGAAATTGGTGCGCAAAAGTCACCTGCCAGTATTTTTCCATGGGGCACAGAGAGAAGCAAGCCCAAGAACTGCATGTCAATGAAGAGATATGTGAAAAAACACCTTGAGGATTGATTCCAAACAACGTTTGCCATGTTTCAGGTCGATATTATGTAGTTAATCCGGATCTATCTCACGTTGTAGGTGACAACATTAACGGTTCGTTTCCCTCCCAGGCGTATTCAATGTAGAAAACGGAACGATTTCTCCTACACACAGACGCTTTCAACAGGAAACACTGCGCATTTGGTATGTGGCTGGGAGTCTCTCATTGAAAACATCAGAAGCTCTTCAAAGGTAAATGATTTTATTTATTTGGTTATCTGGCTTTGTGAAAATGTTGCGTGCTACATGCTACACAAAATGCTATGCTATCCTTTGCATACTCTTACACAAATTAGTCAATTTCTATGGTTCAAAAGCATATTTTGAAAATCTGAGATGACAGTGTTGTTAAGAAAAGGCTAAGCTTGTAAAACGCATTATTTTAATTTTATTTGCGATTTTCAGAAATCGTTAACGTTGCGTTATGCTAATGAGCCTGAGGCTTAGTCACAATCCCGGATCCGGGATGGGGAGTTTCAAGATTAATATGAGCAGCTGAGAAATAAATCTAGTGGCACTAAAAAAGCTGGGATCCTCCTCTTTTTAGTAGCAGCCATCAAAACTCTGCTTTCATTGCAGATAGAAATGTCTGGGCTTATAGGACCACTTATTACACTATTTTATACTCAACACTGTTCGAGGAGCAGCCTCTCGCTGGGCCACACATCAACACTGTTCGAGGAGCAGCCTCTCACTGGGCCACACATCAACACTGTTCGAGGAGCAGCCTCGCTGGGCCACACATCAACACTGTTCGAGGAGCAGCTCACTGGGCCACACATCAACACTCATCGAGGAGCAGCCTCTCACTGGGCCACACATCAACACTGTTCGAGGAGCAGCCTCTCACTGGGCCACACATCAACACTGTTCGAGGAGCAGGTATTAGGCCACACATCAACACTGTTCGAGGAGCAGCCTCTCGCTGGGCCACACATCAACACTGTTCGAGGAGCAGCCTCTCGCTGGGCCACATCAACACTGTTCGAGGAGCAGCCTCGCTGGGCCACACATCAACACTCGAGGAGCAGCCTTCGCTGGGCCCACATCAACACTGTTCGAGGATCAGCCTCTCGCTGGGCCACATCAACACTGTTCGAGGAGCAGCCTCATCCCTGGGCCACACATCAACACTGTTCGAGGAGCAGCTTCATCCCTTCATGGGTATTCATTAGTAACATCTACACTCATCCCTCCAGGGGTATTCAACAGTAACAGCTACCCTCATCCCATCAGGGGTATTCAACAGTAACATCTATCCTCATCCCTCCAGGGGTATTCAACAGTAACATCTACCCTCATCCCTTCATGGGTTTTCAACAGTAACATCTATCCTCATCCCTCCAGGGGTATTCAACAGTAACATCTACCCTCATCCCTTCAGGGGTATTCAACAGTAACATCTATCCTCATCCCTTCATGGGTATTCAACAGTAACATCTACCCTCATCCCTCCAGGGGTTTTCAACAGTAACATCTCACTCATCCCTCCATTCAACAGTAACAGCTACCCTCATCCCTTCATGGGTTTTCAACAGTAACATCTATCCTCATCCCTTCATGGGTATTCAACAGTAACATCTACCCTCATCCCTCCAGGGGTTTTCAACAGTAACATCTATCCTCATCCCTCCAGGGGTATTCAACAGTAACAGCTACCCTCATCCCTTCATGGGTTTTCAACAGTAACATCTACCCTCATCCCTCCAGGGGTATTCAACAGTAACATCTATCCTCATCCCTTCAGGGGTATTCAACAGTAACATCTACCCTCATCCCTTCGTGGGTTTTCAACAGTAACATCTATCCTCATCCCTCCAGGGGTATTCAACAGTAACATTCTCAGAACACTACCCTCACCCAGGGGTATTCAACAGTAACAGCTACCCTCATCCCTTCATGGGTATTCAACAGTAACAGGGTTTCAGTAACATCTATCCTCATCCCTCCAGGGGTATTCAACAGTAACAGCTACCCTCATCCCTTTGTGGGTTTTCAACAGTAACATCTACCCTCATCCCTTCGTGGGTTTTCAACAGTAACAGCTACCCTCATCCCTTCGTGGGTTTTCAACAGTAACATCTACCCTCATCCCTTCGTGGGTTTTCAACAGTAACAGCTACCCTCATCCCTTCAGGGGTATTCAACAGTAACATCTACCCTCATCCCTTCATGGGTATTCAACAGTGCTGCTATGTTTCTTTTCTACTCGGTAGTTAATTGATCAATGTCTCTGATTGCCCAGAGTCCAGTCACTCAAAGAGGAAGAGGTGAAGCAAGAGAGTTTACTCACAATCTGTCCACGAAAATATGACCAGGAAGTGAGGAATGTTTGTACGGAGGTCCATGAAAGAGTGTTGAATTTGGTAAACATAACTAATTGATCGAAAATGCATTTTGTTACATTTACCCATTGAGCTCAAACTGGTCGAATCAACGTTGTTTCCATGTCATTTAAATTAAATTACGTTCAACCAACGTGTAATAGAAGTGGAATTGTCGTTTGTGCCCAGTGGGTAAGTTGTTTCGAATGTTCCAATGTAAATGGGCGCACGTGGGATTTCAGTAACAAAACAGAAAACAAAACTGACTATATCGCAGTTGTGCCATTTGTACACATATGTATCTGCCCTCTCATTGGCTAAAATGGTCCCACCTAATCTCGCCTCCTCCCGGCCTCCTCCCGCCTGCCTTCCATCTTCCAGTACATGTATTTCCATTGCTAGAGCGGTCACTCGACTATCTTTCAATATATAATACATCATCTTTGACTCACCTGGGCTGCGTTTACACACGCACTCCAATTCTGATATTTGTTCCACTAATCGGTCTTTTGCCCAATCACATCAGATCTTTTCACATCTGATTTTTTTTCAGAGCTTATCTGATTGGTTAACATAACTATTAGTGAAACAAGTATCTGCCTGTGTACGTGCAGCTTAAGTGTCGCAGGTCTGAAGAAAGAGAGTTGATTAGAAAGAGAAAATGAAAACCAGAAGTGAATGTTCCTGCCAGGACCGGAGTTGATCCGCTCTTCCACTCTGAGACTCTTTGAGATTACAGGACCTGATCACAGACCTGCTGCTGCTGCTGTGGCAAACCTCTCTCCTCAGATGACCCCCTCTCTCTCTCTCTCTCTCTCTCTCTCTCTCTCTCTCTCTCTCTCTCTCTCTCTCTCTCTCTCTCTCGGTCTCTCTCTGTCTCTCTCTGTCTGTCTCTGTCTCTCTCTGTCTCTCTCTGTCTGTCTCTGTCTCTCTGTCTCTGTCTCTGTCTCTGTCTCTCTCTGTCTCTGTCTCTGTCTCTGTCTCTCTCTCTCTGTCTCTCTGTCTCTCTCTCTGTCTCTCTCTGTCTCTCTCTGTCTCTCTCTCCTCATCTCTCTCTCTGTCTCTCTCTGTCTCTGTCTCTGTCTCTGTCTCTGTCTCTGTCTCTGTCTCTGTCTCTCTGTCTCTGTCTCTGTCTCTCTCTCCCCATCTCTCTCTCTGTCTCTCTCTCACTCTGTCTCTGTCTCTGTCCCCATCTCTCTCTCTCTCTCTCTGTCTCTCTCTCCCCATCTCTCTCTCTCTCTGTCTCTCTCTCTCTGTCTCTCTGTCTCTCTGTCTCTCTGTCTCTCTCTGTCTCTCTCTGTCTCTCTCTGTCTCTCTCTCTGTCTCTCTCTCTCTCTCTGTCTCTCTCTCTGTCTCTCTCTGTCTCTGTCTCTCTGTATCTCTCTCTCTGTATCTCTCTCTCTGTATCTCTCTCTCTGTACCTCTCTCTCTCTCCCTCTCTCTCTCTCTCCCTCTGTCTCTCTCTCTCTCTCTCTGTATCTCTCCCTATCTCTCTCTCTCTGTCCCTCTCTCTGTATCTCTCCCTCTCTCTCTCCCTCTCTCTCTCTCCCTCTCTCTCTCTCTCTGTAACTCTCCCTCTCTCTCTCTCTCTCTCTCTGTAACTCTCTCTCTCTCTGTAACTCTCCCTCTCTCTCTCTCTCTCTGTAACTCTCCCTCTCTCCCTCTGTCTCTCTGTAACTATCTCCTCTCTCTCTCTGTAACTAACTCTCCCTCTCTCTCTCTCTCTCTCTGTAACTCTCTCTCTCTCTCTCTCTCTCTCTCTCTCTCTCTGCAGCTGCACCATACCTCTTGGTGGCTGTTTTCTTCTCTCTGACAGAGGTCAGGGGCCAAGTGTTTGCAGAGCAGACCGAGGCGTATGACCAAGTGAAGGATCACTGAATCAGCTGAACAGGGACAAAGGTCCCTTATGATGCTGGATCACTAGGCTTCTGGTGCTTAGTAGTTATTATACAATAAATGCCATTTAGCAGAGGCTTTTATCCAGAGCCATTGAACCCATTATCCTAACGTTGCAAACGTCATGATCTACCAACTGAGCTACAGAGGACCACTGCTAGTATAGCGTAGCCTAGCCTAGCATGCGAGTCTCCTCAGTGTGAGTTAGTTAGCCTAGCGTAGCATGAGAATCTTCTCAGTGAGAGTTAGTTAGCCTAGCGTAGCATGAGAATCTTCTCAGTGAGAGTTAGTTAGCCTGGCGTAGCATGAGAGTCCTCAGTGAGAGTTAGTTAGCCTAGCGTAGCATGTGAGTCTCCTCAGTGAGAGTTAGTTAGCCGGCGTAGCATGAGAGTCCTCGGTGAGAGTTAGTTAGCCTAGCGTAGCATGAGAGTCTCCTCAGTGAGAGTTAGTTCGCGTAGCCTAGCGTAGCATGAGAGTCCTCAGTGAGAGTTAGTTAGCCTAGCGTAGCATGAGAGTCCTCAGTGAGAGTTAGTTAGCCTAGCGTAGCATGAGAGTCCCTCAGTGAGAGTTAGTTAGCGTAGCATGAGAGTCCTCAGTGAGAGTTAGTTAGCCTAAGCGTAGTGAGAGCATGAGAGTCCTCAGTGAGAGGTAGTTAGCGTAGACGAGCGCAGCATGAGAGTCTTCTTCCTAACCTTCCCCTCAGCTACCTAACACCACATTGGGCTTTCAGCCCAGAGCTAAAACAGACGAACCAATATGATTGAATCATGGTGCTGGCAACACTGCGGCAACTGACCACAGAGCAGCAACGCTGAGGGAGAGGGAGATGGATGGCTTTCAGTCAACTGATTTTCCACCTATTTCCTCTTCCTGCTCAACCGGAACCGTGGTGCGGTGGGGGTTTATAACAGGATCACAATAAAGGATGTTGGGAACCGTGGAGAAGAAAGGGGAGAACAGAGGAGGTGGGAAGGAGGAGAGAAGAGGAGGCAGAGAATCACGGCGCTGGCAACACCACGGCACCTGACCAAGAGGAGGCAGAGAGATGGGGGCACTGAAGTAGAGCAGAGCCTCAGGGCATGCAGGGAGAGAGGTGACCACATACCATCTATAGTAGAGCAGAGCCTCAGGGCATGCAGGGAGAGGTGACCACATACCATCTATAGTAGAGCAGAGCCTCAGGGCATGCAGGGAGAGAGGTGACCACATACCATCTATAGTAGAGCAGAGCCTCAGGGCATGCAGGGAGAGAGGTGACCACATACCATCTATAGTAGAGCAGAGCCTCAGGGCATGCAGGGAGAGAGGTGACCACATACCATCTATAGTAGAGCAGAGCCTCAGGGCATGCAGGGAGAGAGGTGACCACGTACCATCTATAGTAGAGCAGAGCCTCAGGGCATGCAGGGAGAGAGGTGACCACATACCATCTATAGTAGAGCAGAGCCTCAGGGCAACAGGGAGAGAGGTGACCACATACCATCTATAGTAGAGCAGAGCCTCAGGGCATGCAGGGAGAGAGGTGACCACATACCATCTATAGTAGAGCAGAGCCTCAGGGCATGCAGGGAGAGAGGTTACCACATACCATCTATAGTAGAGCAGAGCCTCAGGGCATGCAGGGAGAGAGGTGACCACATACCATCTATAGTAGAGCAGAGCCTCAGGGCATGCAGGGAGAGAGGTGACCACATACCATCTATAGTAGAGCAGAGCCTCAGGGCATGCAGGGAGAGAGGTGACCACATACCATCTATAGTAGAGCAGAGCCTCAGGGCATGCGGGGAGAGGTGACCACATACCATCTATAGTAGAGCAGAGCCTCAGGGCATGCAGGGAGAGAGGTGACCACATACCATCTATAGTAGAGCAGAGCCTCAGGGCATGCAGGGAGAGAGGTGACCACGTACCATCTATAGTAGAGCAGAGCCTCAGGGCATGCAGGGAGAGAGGTGACCACATACCATCTATAGAGCAGAGCCTCAGGGCATGCAGGGAGAGGTGACCACATACCATCTATAGTAGAGCAGAGCCTCAGGGCATGCAGGGAGAGAGGTGACCACATACCATCTATAGTAGAGCAGAGCCTCAGGGCATGCAGGGAGAGAGGTGACCACATACCATCTATAGTAGAGCAGAGCCTCAGGGCATGCAGGGAGAGAGGTGACCACATACCATCTATAGTAGAGCAGAGCCTCAGGGCATGCAGGGAGAGAGGTGACCACATACCATCTATAGTAGAGCAGAGCCTCAGGGCATGCAGGGAGAGAGGTGACCACATACCATCTATAGTAGAGCAGAGCCTCAGGGCATGCAGGGAGAGAGGTGACCACATACCATCTATAGTAGAGCAGAGCCTCAGGGCATGCAGGGAGAGAGGTGACCACATACCATCTATAGTAGAGCAGAGCCTCAGCCTGGTAAAACAGAGGAGAGGTGACCACATACCATCTATAGTAGAGCAGAGCCTCAGGGCATGCAGGGAGAGAGGTGACCACATACCATCTATAGTAGAGCAGAGCCTCAGGGCATGCAGGGAGAGAGGTGACCACATACCATCTATAGTAGAGCAGAGCCTCAGGGCATGCAGGGAGAGAGGTGACCACATACCATCTATAGTAGAGCAGAGCCTCAGGGCATGCAGGAGAGAGGTGACCACATACCATCTATAGTAGAGCAGAGCCTCAGGGCATGCAGGGAGAGAGGTGACCACATACCATCTATAGTAGAGCAGAGCCTCAGCCTGGTAAAACAGGGAGAGAGGTGACCACATACCATCTATAGTAGAACGTAGAACCTCAGCCTGGTAAAACAGGGAGAGAGGTTACCACATACCATCTATAGTAGAACGTAGAACCTCAGCCTGGTAAAACAGGGAGAGAGGTGACCACATACCATCTCAGTAGAACAGAGCCTCAGGGTAAAACAGGGAGAGGTGACCACATACCATCTACAGTAGACGCAGAGCCTCAGGGCATGCAGAGAGAGAGGTGACCACATACCATCTACAGTCAGAAGGGAGAACCTCAGCCTGGCATAAAACAGGGAGAGAGGTGACCACATACCATCTAGTGAGTTGAACCTCAGCCTGGTAAAACAGGGAGAGAGGTGACCACATACCATCTATAGTAGAGCAGAGCCTCAGGGCATGGCAGGGAGAGAGGTGACCACATACCATCTAGCAGTAGACCTCAGCCACAGGGCACAGGGAGAGGTGACCACATACCATCTATAGTAGAGAAGCCTCAGCCTGGTAAAACAGGGAGAGAGGTGACCACATACCATCTACAGTAGAATGTAGAACCTCAGCCTGGTAAAACAGGGAGAGAGGTGACCACATACCATCTACAGTAGAGCAGAACCTCAGCCTGGTAAAACAGGGAGAGAGGTGACCACATACCATCATCTCAGCCTGGTAAAACAGGGAGAGAGGTGACCACATACCATCTATAGTAGAACGTAGAACCTCAGCCTGGTAAAACAGGGAGAGAGGTTACCAGGTACCATCTATAGTAGAGCAGAGCCTCAGGGCATGCAGGGAGAGAGGTGACCACATACCATCTACAGTAGAACGTAGAACCTCAGCCTGGTAAAACAGGGAGAGAGGTTACCAGGTACCATCTATAGTAGAACGTAGAACCTCAGCCTGTAAAACAGGGAGAGAGGTGACCACGTATCTAGGTTGTTTTAGGGCTTTAGGTTTTGGAAGTTGATCTGTTGAACTGTTGATCTGTTCTGAGTGTGCAGCTTTGCGTATCAAACCTCCATCTGAAACCAATCCCAGCGTTTAAACGTTTGTTCGAGGGTACCTCTAGTCTGGCTGTTCCATCCTGACTATAAGACCGTCCAACATGTTTGGCTGGCTTACAGACGGACTCTGGGGACATTGGATGGATTCAGCACTCTGAAAGAAAACACTAAAACAATTGAACCATCAGCAGTTTGGGAAGTTCATCTTCCCACAGCTTCCTGGGAATGGTGCAGGATCGCTGCTTGGCTTCGGGAACATTCTCAGCACCTTTAAGGAACTGGGAAGAATTTATTTTTTCTTGCCGTTTCATTACTTTAACATAACCTTTCCTAAAATGTCAAATATGGTTCCATTTAATTGTCATTTTTTGTAATGTACTAGGACTGGTTTGACATTGGGAATGTTCTCGAATAGTTCAGAGAACGTTAAGAAACAATGTTCTCCAACTGGTTTGACATTGGGAATGTTCTCAAATAGTTCAGAGAACAACCACGTTCTACTGTTGGATTTTCAGTACTTCAGCGTAACGTTTCCTACAGGTTTCCTCGTGGTTCTATTTAAAGTCATGTTTTCAAATTGTTCCGAGAATGTTAAGAAAAGGTTCCGTAACAACAACAAAAAAAACACAAGAAAATGTTAGTAACATTCAGAGAACGTTCTAAGAATATTATTTAAAAACCTGAACGTTCTGTTCTCAGCATCAACAAAACTCTCCATATCCTCTTTCTTAATTAAGACGTGTGTTCAGGTGTGTTGGCCAAACCCACTAATTGGCCGTACATGAAGTTAATTAATGAGTGTTTGTTTCCTTTGAATAGTCCATCCAACTACCTACCTCATCCCCATATTGTTTTTATTTACTTTTTATTTACTCTTTTGCACACCAGTGTTTCTACTTGCACATCATCCTCTGCACATCTATCACACCAGTGTTTCTACTTGCACATCATCCTCTGCACATCTATCACACCAGTGTTTCTACTTGCACATCATCCTCTGCACATCTATCACACCAGTGTTTCTACTTGCACATCATCCTCTGCACATCTATCACACCAGTGTTTCTACTTGCACATCATCCTCTGCACATCTATCACACCAGTGTTTCTACTTGCACATCATCCTCTGCACATCTATCACACCAGTGTTTCTACTTGCACATCATCCTCTGCACATCTATCACACCAGTATTAATTTGCTAAATTGTAATTACACTATGGCCTATTTATTGCCTTACCTCCTAATCTTACTCCATTTGCACACACTGTATATACATATTTCTATTGTGTTATTGATTGTATGTTTGTTTATTCCATGTGTAACTCTGTGTTGTTGTTTTTGTCGCACTGCTTTGCTTTATCTTGGCCAGGTCTCAGTTGTAAATGAGAACTTGTTCTCAACTGGCCCTGGTTAAAAAGGTGATCCTGGTTAAATAAAGGTGATCTGGTCTACCTGGTTAAATAAAGGTGATCTGGTCTACCTGGTTAAATAAAGGTGATCTGGCCTACCTGGTTAAATAAAGGTGATCTGGCCTACCTGGTTAAATAAAGGTGATCTGGCCTACCTGGTTAAATAAAGGTGATCTGGCCTACCTGGTTAAATAAAGGTGATCTGGCCTACCTGGTTAAATAAAGGTGATCTGGCCTACCTGGTTAAATAAAGGTGAAATAAAATGCATTTTAAAAATGGGGTCTGTTTGAATTGACTAAACTGAACAGTTTAGTATCCATATAAATCATGGCGTGCTAGCTCCATCCTGGTGGCATGGTGGACTAATTCCACGGACAGACAACATGATATTATAGGCTAAGAGAGAGGAAAACATTCTCAGAACCTCCCTGGAACCAGAGTAAAACATTCTCAGAACCTCCCTGGAACCAGAGTAAAACATTCTCAGAACCTCCATTGAACCATATTAAAACATTCTCAGAACCTCCATGGAACCAGAGTAAAACATTCTCAGAACCTCCCTGGAACCATATTAAAACGTTCTCAGAACCTCCCTGGAACCATAGTAAAACATTCTCAGAACCTCCCTGGAACCATATTAAAACGTTCTCAGAACCTCCCTGGAACCATAGTAAAACATTCTCAGAACCTGGAACCCCTGGAACCATAGTAAAACATTCTCAGAACCTCCCTGGAACCAGAGTAAAACATTCTCAGAACCTCCCTGGAACCAGTAAAATAAAACATTCTCAGAACCTCCCTGGAACCAGAAGTAAAACATTCTCAAAACCTCAATGCAACCTAAAACAAATGTATGTTCCCAGAACAAGCTGGAACCATATTAAAACAAGTTCACTTCCGTTCTCAGAACATTTCAGAAAAAAAAACTGTTCTGTTTTTACCGGTCAGAAATGTATGGCTTCTGGTTCCCAGGACTCACAGGAAACCAAAAACGAACCATATTAAACATTTCCACAACTTCCTGGAAAGGAATCAAACATGCTAGCTGGGGCTGCCATTTGGATGCCTTCGTTCATGTGCAACACAATAACCTCAGTAGCACAACTAACTGCCCTCTATGCCTTTTGAAATCCCAACCAACATGTTGCTAAACAAAGTCAGAAGTGATTTTGAAACACTTTGGGGTGAAAACTGTCGGTTATTGATGTTTGTGGTCAGGTAGTTCTGCAAAAACACGCCGTTTACCGGACGTTAGCGAGATTATTGACCAATAAACACTGAGAGAACATAGAGGTTTTACACACTGACATGAAGGCTATTTTTTACTACGGTTAATGCCATTATTTAATCTTATCCAGGTCATTGTTTCATTGTTAAATGCAATAAAACAACCAATGCAATCATTCAATATACAATCAATCAATAAACCAGATATTGAAGAACAAAATAATAATTAACTAATCAACCGATCGATCAGTCAATCAATCACTGCAGCACAACAAACACGTTTGATAACGGTAGCGTCATATCATAGCATTATATAACTCCTGACTGTACCTTGTACCAATGCAGCACAACAGAACAACCAGTCAGTCACTTCTTAATAACATGGCTGCCGCCCCAAACAAGGGATTTCCTTTTCCCAGCGTTCAGCCAAACCCGCTCAGCCTAAAACAATCAACCCGTACACACAGCACACACCGCCACCAGACTCTGACATCACGGAGTTGTAGCCTGTTGTATTTGAAGCCTGCAGTATTGTTACAGCCACCTAAATCCCGATCAAAGTATCTCAGAGACCGTAAGGCTCTTACTCCAGCACCCTGTTCACTGTGCCCGTCTTAGCTTGTCCATGGTGCCCTCTGCTAGCCAGGCCAAGTATCTGGAGACTTGTCCGTGGTGCCCCCTGTCATTCAGGCCAAGTATCTGGAGACTTGTCCGTGGTGCCCCTGTCATCCAGGCCAAGTGTCTGGATAATTGTCCGTGGTGCCCCATGTCAGCCAGGCCAAGTGTCTGGAGGCTTGTAGGCTTCTGATGTCAGCGGTTGGGGAGAGGGAGAGGGCACAGTTTGGGCAGAGCATCAGAATTAAATAGATATCTGCTGCTGTGTTACACAGCATGGATCATTGTAAAATCATTGGCATTCACTTTGGAGTTGGTCTCCCTTTGCTGCTATAACAGCCTCCACTCTTCTGGGAAGGCTTTCCACTAGATGTTGGAACATTGCTGCTATAACAGCCTCCACTCTTCTGGGAAGGTTTTCCACTAGATGTTGGAACATTGCTGCTATAACAGCCTCCACTCTTCTGGGAAGGTTTTCCACTAGATGTTGGAACATTGCTGCTATAACAGCCTCCACTCTTCTGGGAAGGCTTTCCACTAGATGTTGGAACATTGCTACTATAACAGCCTCCTTCTAGGAAGGTTTCTTCTGGGAAGGCTTTCCACTAGATGTTGGAACATTGGTTTTCTTCTGGGAACTAGATGTTGGAACATTGCTACTATAACAGCCTCCACTCTTCTGGGAAGGCTTTCCACTAGATGTTGGAACATTGCTGCTATAACAGCCTCCACTCTTCTGGGAAGGTTTTCCACTAGATGTTGGAACATTGCTGCTATAACAGCCTCCACTCTTCTGGGAAGGCTTTCCACTAGATGTTGGAACATTGCTGCTATAACAGCCTCCACTCTTTCTGGGAAGGCTTTCCACTAGATGTTGGAACATTGCTGCTATAACAGCCTCCACTCTTCTGGGAAGGCTTTCCACTAGATGTTGGAACATTGCTGCTATAACAGCCTCCACTCTTCTGGGAAGGCTTTCCACTAGATGTTAACAGCCTCCACTCTTCTGGGAAGGTTTTCCACTAGATGTTGGAACATTGCTGCTATAACAGCCTCCACTCTTCTGGGAAGGCTTTCCACTAGATGTTGGAACATTGCTGCTATAACAGCCTCCACTCTTCTGGGAAGGCTTTCCACTAGATGTTGGAACATTGCTGTTATAACAGCCTCCCACTCCTCTGGGAACTTTTCTAGATGTTGGAACATTGCTGCTATAACAGCCTCCACTCTTCTGGGAAGGCTTTCCTAGATGTTGGAACATTGCTGCTATAACAGCCTCCACTCTTCTGGGAAGGCTTTCCACTAGATGTTGGAACATTGCTGCTATAACAGCCTCCACTCTGGGAAGGCTTTCCACTAGATGTTGGAACATTGCTGCTATAACAGCCTCCACTCTTCTGGGAAGGCTTTCCACTAGATGTTGGAACATTGCTGCTATAACAGCCTCCACTCTTCTGGGAAGGCTTTCCACTAGATGTTGGAACATTGCTGCTATAACAGCCTCCACTCCTCTGGGAAGGCTTTCCACTAGATGTTGGAACATTGCTGCCCACTCTTCGGGGAGGCTTTCCACCTTGCTTGCTTCCATTCGGCCACAGGAGCATTAGTGAGGTCGGGGCTGTGAAGTTGGGCAATAAGGCCTGGCTGGCAGTCTGCGTTTCAATACATTCAAAAGGTGTTCGATGGGGGTTGAGGCCAGGGCTCTGTGCAGGCCAGTCAAATTCTTCCACACCGATTTTGAAAAAAACATTTTGTATGGATCTCGCTTTGTGCTCGAGGGGCATTGTCATGATGAAGCAGGAGCGGGTCTTTCCCAAACTGTTACCACAAAGTTGGAAGCACGTAATCATCTAGAATGTCATTGTATGCTGTAGCATTAAGATTTCTGTTCACTGGAACTAAGGTCCCTACGCCGAACCATGAAAAACAGCCCCAGACTGTTATTCCTTATCCACCAAACTTTACAGTTGGCACTATGCATTGAGGCAGGTAGCGTTCTCCTGGTATCCACCAAACCCAGATTCATCCGTTGGACTGCCAGATGGTGAAGCGTGATTCATCACTCCAGAGAATGCGTTTCCACTGCTCCAGAGTCCAATGGAACCAAGATTTACACCACTTCAGCCAGCACTTGGCATTGCACATGGTGATGTTAGCCTTGTGTGCGGCTGCTCGGCCATGGAAACCCATTTCATGAAACTCCCAATGAACAGTTCTTGTGCTGATGTTGCTTCCAGGAGGCAGTTTGGAACTCGGTAGTGTTGCAATCTGATGACAGAGGATTTTTACGCGCTATACACTTCTTCACTCGGCGGTCCTGTTCTGTTAGCTTGTGCGGCCTACCACTTCGCTGCTGAGCCGTTGTTTCTCCTAGACTTTTCCACAATAACAGCACTTACAGTTGACCGGGACAGAAATGTGAAGAACTGACCTTTGGAAAGGTGACATCCTATGATGGTGCCACGTTGAAAGTCACTGAGCTCTTCAGTAAGGCCATTCTACTCCCAATGTTTGTCTATGGAGATTGCACGGGCTGTGTGCTTAATTTTATACACCTGTCAGCAATGGGTGTGGCTGAAATTCACAGCATTCAACAGTATGTGTAACGGCTTTCTTCGTTTGTTGCAAGAGAGTCGGACCGAAATGCAGCGTGTTGGTTACTCATGTTTCTAATGAAACAAAACTGACATTACAAATACAAAACAACAAAACGGAACGTGAAACCTAATACAGCCTATCTGGTGAAACTACACAGAGACAGGAACAATCACCCACGAAATACAAAGTGAAACCCAGGCTACCTAAATACGGTTCCCAATCAGAGACAACGAGAATCACCTGACTCTGATTGAGAACCGCCTCAGGCAGCCAAACCTATGCAACACCATTCCAGTCTCCTTTTAGGAACGCCAAGGAACGGCAACATTCCAGTCTCCTTTTAGGAACATCAAGGAACGGTAACATTCCAGTCTCCTTTTAGGAACGCCAAGGAACAGCAACATTCCAGTCTGCTGTTAGGAACGCTGAGGAACGGTAACATTCCAGTCTCCTGTTGGGAACGCTAAGGAACGGTAACATTCCAGTCTCCTGTTAGGAACGGTAACATTCCAGTCTCCTGTTAGGAACGCTGAGGAACGGAAACATTCCAGTCTCCTGTTGGGTAACAACACTAAGGAACAGTAACATTCCAGTCTCCTGTTAGGAACGCTAAGGAACGGTAACATTCCAGTCTCCTGTTAGGTAACACAGCTGGGAAGGAACGGTAACATTCCAGTCTCCTGTTAGGAACGCTAAGGAACGGTAACATTCCAGTCTCCTGTTAGGAACGGGTAAACAGTCTCCTGTTAACATTCCAGTCTCCTGTTAGGAACGCTAAGGAACGGTAACATTCCAGTCTCCTGTTAGGAACGGTAACATTCCAGTCTCCCTGTTAGGAACGGTAACATTCCAGTCTCCTGAGGAACGGTAACATTCCAGTCTCCTGTTAGGAACGCTAAGGAACGGTAACATTCCAGTCTCCTGTTAGGAACGCTAAGGAACGGTAACATTCCAGTCTCCTGTTAGGAACGGCTAAGGAACGTAACATTCCAGTCTCCTGTTAGGAACGCTAGGAACGGTAACATTCCAGTCTCCTGTTAGGAACGCTAAGGAACGGTAACATTCCAGTCTCCTGTTAGGAACGCTAAGGAACGGTAACATTCCAGTCTCCTGTTAGGAACGCTCAAGGAACGTAACATTCCAGTCTCCTGTTAGGAACGCTAAGGAACGGTAACATTCCAGTCTCCTGTTAGGAACGCTAAGGAACGGTAACATTCCAGTCTCCTGTTAGGAACGCTAAGGAACGGTAACATTCCAGTCTCCTGTTAGGAACGCCAAGGAACGGTAACATTCCAGTCTCCTGTTAGGAACGCGGTAACATTCCAGTCTCCTGTTAGGAACGCTAAGGAACGGTAACATTCCAGTCTCCTGTTAGGAACGCTAAGGAACGGTAACATTCCAGTCTCCTGTTAGGAACGCTAAGGAACGGTAACATTCCAGTCTCCTGTTAGGAACAGCTAAGGAACGGTAACATTCCAGTCTCCTGTTAGGAACGCTAAGGAACGGTAACATTCCAGTCTCCTGTTAGGAACGCTGAGGAACGGTAACATTCCAGTCTCCTGTTAGGAACGCTGAGGAACAGGTAACATTCCAGTCTCCTGTTAGGAACGGTAACATTCCAGTCTCCTGTTAGGAACGGTAACATTCCAGTCTCCTGTTAGGAACGGTAACATTCCAGTCTCCTGTTAGGAACGGTAACATTCCAGTCTCCTGTTAGGAACGCTAAGGAACGGTAACATTCCAGTCTCCTGTTAGGAACGGAAACATTCCAGTCTCCTGTTAGGAACGGTAACATTCCAGTCTCCTGTTAGAACGCTGAGGAACGGTAACATTCCAGTCTCCTGTTAGGAATTCCAGCTGTTAGGAACAGAAACATTCCAGTCTCCTGTTAGGAATTCCAGTCTCCTGTAAGGAACGGCAACATTCCAGTCTCCTGTTAGGAACGCTAAGGAACGGTAACATTCCAGTCTCCTGTTAGGAACGGCTAAGGAACGGCAACATTCCAGTCTCCTGTTAGGAACGCTGAGGAACGGTAACATTCCAGTCTCCTGTTAGGAACGCTAAGGAACGGTAACATTCCAGTCTCCTGTTAGGAACGCTAAGGAACGGTAACATTCCAGTCTCCTGTTAGGAACGCTAAGGAACGGTAACATTCCAGTCTCCTGTTAGGAACGCTGAGGAACGGTAACATTCCAGTCTCCTGTTAGGAACGCTGAGGAACGGTAACATTCCAGTCTCCTGTTAGGAACGCTGAGGAACGGTAACATTCCAGTCTCCTGTTAGGAACGCTAAGGAACGGAAACATTCCAGTCTCCTGTTAGGAACGCTCCAGTCTCCTGTTAGGAACGGTAACATTCCAGTCTCCTGTTAGACAGAAAACGGTAACATTCCAGTCTCCTGTTAGGAACGCTAAGGAACGGTAACATTCCAGTCTCCTGTTTGGAACGCTAAGGAACGGTAACATTCCAGTCTCCTGTTAGGAACTAAGGAACGGTAACATTCCAGTCTCCTGTTAGGAACGCTAAGGAACAGAAACATTCCAGTCTCCTGTTAGGAACGCTGAGGAACGGAAACATTCCAGTCTCCTGTTAGGAACGCTAAGGAACGGAAACATTCCAGTCTCCTGTTAGGAACGCATTAGTCTCCTGGAACGGTAACATTCCAGTCTCCTGTTAGGAACGCTAGGAATGGTAACATTCCAGTCTCCTGTTAGGAATGCTGTTAGGAACGGTAACATTCCAGTCTCCTGTTAGGAACGCTAAGGAACGGTAACATTCCAGTCTCCTGTTAGGAACGCTAAGGAACGGTAACATTCCAGTCTCCTGTTAGGAACGCTAAGGAACGGTAACATTCCAGTCTCCTGTTAGGAACGCTGAGGAACGGTAACATTCCAGTCTCCTGTTAGGAACGCTAGTCTCCTGTTAGGAACGGAAACATTCCAGTCTCCTGTTAGGAACGCTGAGGAACGGTAACATTCCAGTCTCCTTTTAGGAACGCTAAGGAACGGTAACATTCCAGTCTCCTGTTAGGAACGCTAAGGAACGGAAACATTCCAGTCTCCTGTTAGGAACAGCTAAGGAACGGTAACATTCCAGTCTCCTGTTAGGAACGGTAACATTCCAGTCTCCTGTTAGGAACGCTAAGGAACGGTAACATTCCAGTCTCCTGTTAGGAACGCTGAGGAACGGTAACATTCCAGTCTCCTGTTAGGAGCGCTAAGGAACGGTAACATTCCAGTCTCCTGTTAGGAACGCTAAGGAACGGTAACATTCCAGTCTCCTGTTAGGAACGCTAAGGAATGGTAACATTCCAGTCTCCTGTTAGGAATGCTAAGGAACGGTAACATTCCAGTCTCCTGTTAGGAACGCTGAGGAACAGTAACATTCCAGTCTCCTGTTAGGAACGGTAACATTCCAGTCTCCTGTTAGGAACGCTAAGGAACGGTAACATTCCAGTCTCCTGTTAGGAACGCTGAGGAACGGCAACATTCCAGTCTCCTGTTAGGAACGCTGAGGAACGGTAACATTCCAGTCTCCTGTTAGGAACGCTGAGGAACGGTAACATTCCAGTCTCCTGTTAGGAACGCTGAGGAACGGTAACATTCCAGTCTCCTGTTAGGAACGTAACATTCCAGTCTCCTGTTAGGAACGGTAACATTCCAGTCTCCTGTTAGGAACGCTGAGGAACGGTAACATTCCAGTCTCCTTTTAGGAACGCTGAGGAACGGTAACATTCCAGTCTCCTGTTAGGAACGCTGAGGAACGGTAACATTCCAGTCTCCTGTTAGGAACGCTAAGGAACGGTAACATTCCAGTCTCCTGTTAGGAACGCTAAGGAACGGTAACATTCCAGTCTCCTGTTAGGAACGCTAAGGAACGGTAACATTCCAGTCTCCTGTTAGGAACGCTGAGGAACGGTAACATTCCAGTCTCCTGTTAGGAACGCTGAGGAACGGTAACATTCCAGTCTCCTGTTAGGAACGCGCTAAGGAACGGTAACATTCCAGTCTCCTGTTAGGAACGCTGAGGAACGGTAACATTCCAGTCTCCTGTTAGGAAGGAACGGTAACATTCCAGTCTCCTGTTAGGAGCGCTAAGGAACGGTAACATTCCAGTCTCCTGTTAGGAACGGTAACATTCCAGTCTCCTGTTAGGAACGCTAAGGAACGGTAACATTCCAGTCTCCTGTTAGGAACGCTGAGGAACGGTAACATTCCAGTCTCCTGTTAGGACGCTGAGGAACGGTAACATTCCAGTCTCCTGTTAGGAAGGAACGGTAACATTCCAGTCTCCTGTTAGGAACGCTAGGAACGGTAACATTCCAGTCTCCTGTTAGGAACGCTAAGGAACGGTAACATTCCAGTCTCCTGTTAGGAACGAAGGAACGGTAACATTCCAGTCTCCTGTTAGGAACGCTGAGGAACGGTAACATTCCAGTCTCCTGTTAGGAACGCTAAGGAACGGTAACATTCCAGTCTCCTGTTAGGAACGCTAAGGAACGGAAACATTCCAGTCTCCTGTTAGGAACACTGAGGAACGGTAACATTCCAGTCTCCTGTTCGGACACAGTCTCCTGAGGAACGGTAACATTCCAGTCTCCTGTTAGGATTCCAGTCCCCGCTAAGGAACGGAAACATTCCTGGTAAAGCTGCTAGAGATGAGAGAGCAACAACAGCAGTGAATTGTTTGACACTTTGATTAGGAGAGAAAGAACCACAATGGCTTCCCTCTGTTTCCTTTACACTGGTTCCCTGGCAACAGGGATGGAATCTTCATCCAGGTGTGAGTGAGTTTTTGCGTGAGTACATGTGTTTTCGTGTGTTTGTGAATTTGCGTGCTGTGTGTGTGTGTGACTAACTCAGTCTTGGCTGCGGTGAGAATAAATCAATCCCTTTGAGATCTTGCTTTCACGTGTGTTGGGGGTTAAAGGCTCAGTGTAGAGGGGCTCTGGTGACGTGTAACATTCCAGTCTCCTGTTAGGAACGGTAACATTTCAGTCTCCTGTCTCTCCCTCTCTCGGCACATTCCAGTCTCCTGTTAGGAACGCTGAGGAACTCTAACATTCCAGTCTCCTGTTAGGAACACTAAGGAACTCAACATTCCAGTCTCTCTCTAGACGGTAACTCCTCTCTGTTAGGAACGCTTCCAGTCTCCTGTCTCGCTTAAGGAACGGTAACATTCCAGTCTCTCTGTTCCTCTCTCTCCGTAACATTCCAGTCTCCTGTTAGGAACGGTAACATTCCAGTCTCCTGTTAGGAACGCTGAGGAACGGCAACATTCCAGTCTCCTGTTAGGAACGCTAAGGAACGGTAACATTCCAGTCTCTCCTCTTCTCTCCCTAAGGAACTCCTCTCTCCAGTCTCCTGTTCTCCGCTAAGGAACGGTAACATTCCTCTCTCTCTCAGGAACCTAAGAACGGTAACTCACAGTGGTGTAAAAGGGGGTGGGTGATTCTCCAGTCTCCTGTTAGCCATTACCTCCTGTATCAGAGCCACTCTGAGAAATTAGTCTCCTGTTAGGAACGAACGGTAACACTTCCCCTCTCCCTTCCTCCCTTCCCCAAACATGTACCCCAGTCTCCTGGCAGGGAGGCTAAGGAACGGTAACATTCCAGTCCCTGTTAGAACAGGCTCATTCCAGTCTCCTGTTCGGCAGGCCTGGCGGTAGCATTCCAGTTTCCCATTGAGCAGAAGATTCCACCAGTGGGGAGGAGGTCATTTCCACAAAGGTGTCTCTCTGGCCAATATTAATGACACTTTGGTTAGGAGAGAAAGAACCTCAATCCTCTCTCTGTTTCCTTTACACTGGTTCCTCTGGCTCAGGGATGGAATCTTCATCCAGGTCTGAGTGAGTTTTTGCGTGAGTACATGTGTTCTTCGTGTTTCTGAATTTCTCTCTCTCTGTCTAACTCTGGCTGCGGTGAGAATAAATCAATCCCTTTGAGATCTCTCTCTCTCTGTCTCTGGGGGTCTCTGGCTCAGTGTCTCTCTCTCTGAGCTCTCTCTCTCTCCCTCTCTCTCTCTCTCTCTCTCTCCTCTCTCTTTCTCTCTCTCTCTCTCTCTCTCTCTCCTGTCTCTCTCTCTCTCTCTCTCTCTCACTCTGTCTCTCTCTCTCTCTCTCTCTCTCTTTCTGTCTCTAACCAGTCTCTCTCCTCTCCTCTCCTCTCTCTCTCTCTCCTCTCTCTCTCTGACCTCTCTCTCCCTCTCTCCTCCCTCTCCCTCTCCTCTCTCTCCTCTCTCTCACTCTCTCTGTACCTCAGGCGCAGCCTCTCTCTCCTCTCCCTCTCCTCAGTGAGTGATATGTTCTGTCTCCTTATGACCAGGCCTCTCTCCCTCTCTCTCCTCTGATATCTCCTCTCATCTCTCTCTGTCTCAAAGGTCTCTCTCTGACCTCTCATTATCTCTCTCTCTCTCAGTGAGTGATATGTTCTCTCTCTCTCCTCTCTCTCTCTCTCTCTCCTCTCTCTCTCTCTGTCTCTGTCACTATCTCTCTCCTCTCTCTCTCCTCTGTCTCTCTGTCTCTCTCTCTCTCTCACACACACTCTCCCTCTCACTCTCTTATCTCTCTCTCTCCTTCTCTCTCTTTCTCTTATCTCTCTCTCTCACACACACACTCTCTCTCCTCTCTCTCTTCCTCTTTCTTTCTCTCTCCATCTCTCTCTTTCACTCTCTTTCACTGGTCTATCTCTTTTAATAATTTTCTCTCTTTCATTCTCTGTTACCCCTTCCCTCTCTTTCTTTTCCTCTCTCCTGTACCTCATATGACCAGTCTCTGTCTCCTCTCCTCTCCTGACCTGTACCTCATATAACCAGCCTCTGTCTCCTCTCCTCTCCTGACCTGTACCTCATATAACCAGCCTCTGTCTCCTCTCCTCTCCAGTCAGTGAGTGATATGTTGACCTGTACCCTGGGGGATATGACCAGCCTCTGTCTCCTCTCCTCTCCAGTCAGTGAGTGATATGTTGACCTGTACCTCATATGACCAGCCTCTGTCTCCTCTCCTCTCCAGTCAGTGAGTGATATGTTGACCTGTACCTCATATGACCAGCCTGTCTCCAGTCCTCTCCAGTCAGTGAGTGATATGTTGACCTGTACCTCATATGACCAGCCTGTCTCCTCTCCTCTCCAGTCAGTGAGTGATATGTTGACCTGTACCTCATATGACCAGCCTGTCTCCAGTCCTCTCCAGTCAGTGAGTGATATGTTGACCTGTACCTCATATGACCAGCCTGTCTCCTCTCCTCTCCAGTCAGTGAGTGATATGTTGACCTGTACCTCATATGACCAGCCTCTGTCTCCTCTCCTCTCCAGTCAGTGAGTGATATGTTGACCTGTACCTCATATGACCAGCAGTCTCTGTCTCCAGTCCTCTCCAGTCAGTGAGTGATATGTTGACCTGTACCTCATATGACCAGCCTCTGTCTCCTCTCCTCTCCAGTCAGTGAGTGATATGTTGACCTGTACCTCATATGACCAGTCTCTGTCTCCTCTCCTCTCCAGTCAGTGAGTGATATGTTGACCTGTACCTCATATGACCAGCCTCTGTCTCCTCTCCTCTCCAGTCAGTGAGTGATATGTTGACCTGTACCTCATATGACCAGCCTGTCTCCCAGTCCTCTCCAGTCAGTGAGTGATATGTTGACCTGTACCTCATATGACCAGCCTGTCTCCTCTCCTCTCCAGTCAGTGAGTGATATGTTGACCTGTACCTCATATGACCAGCCTCTGTCTCCTCTCCTCTCCAGTCAGTGAGTGATATGTTGACCTGTACCTCATATGACCAGCCTCTGTCTCCAGTCCTCTCCAGTCAGTGAGTGATATGTTGACCTGTACCTCATATGACCAGCCTGTCTCCAGTCCTCTCCAGTCAGAGTGATAGTGTATACCAGTGTACAGGATCTCAGGTGTGATTGCAGATTACAGTGAAAGGCTCTGAGCTCCAACATTCAGGACTAAAGTGCAGTAAAACAACAACAATAGAAATACCACTACATACATCAGTCAGTGAGTGATATGTTGACCTGCCTCAGTGAGAAAGTTGGTCCTGATATGATAGGAAGTGTGTCTAATGGTTTACAGACCTGAGGAGAAAACTTTGGCATCTCTCTCTCTCCTCTCTCTCTCTCTCTCTCTCTCTCTCTCTCTCTCAGTCTGATATCTTGGCTCCTCTCTCTCTCTCTCTCTCTCCTTCTCTTGATCTCTGTCTCTCTGTCTCTCTCTCTCTCTCGCACTCCAACTACTTTCTCTCTCTCTCAGTCTCTGATCTCTCTCTCTCTCTCTCTCTCTCTCTCTCTCTGAGGAGTTAGATAACTGAACGACCAAGGCGGTCCTCTACAGCAGTTGCTGTGAATTCTACCATATGATATGGATCCCCTGGTACTCCCTGTATATAGCCATGTTATTACCTGGTCCACTCCCTGTATAAATCCATGTTATTACCTGGTACATCCTGTATATAGCCATGTTATTACCTGGTACTCCCTGTATATAGCCATGTTATTACCTGTACTTCCTGTATATAGCCATGTTATTACCTGGTACTCCTGTATATAGCCATGTTATTACCTGGTACTTCCTGTATATAGCCATGTTATTACCTGGTACTTTCTGTATATAGCCATGTTATTACCTGGTACTTCCTGTATATAGCCAGTTATTACCTGGTACTTCCTGTATATAGCCATGTTATTACCTGGTACTTCCTGTATATAGCCATGCTATTACTCCTCTCCTCTCCAGTATGTAGCCATGTTATTACCTGGTACTCCTGTATATAGCCATGTTATTACCTGGTACTCCCTGTATAGTGATCCATGTTATTACCTGGTACATCCTGTATATAGCCATGTTATTACCTGGTACTCCCTGTATATAGCCATGTTATTACCTGGTACTTCCTGTATATAGCCATGTTATTACCTGGTACTTCCTGTATATAGCCATGCTATTACCTGGTACTTCCTGTATATAGCCATGTTATTACCTGGTACTCCTGTATATAGCCATGTTATTACCTGGTACTCCTGTATAAATCCATGTTATTACCTGGTACTTCCTGTATATATGTTATTACCTGGTATTCCCTGTATAAATCCATGTTATTACCTGGTACTTCCTGTATATAGCCATGTTATTACCTGGTACTCCTGTATATAGCCATGTTATTAACTGGTACGTCCTGTATATGGCCATTTTATTACCTGGTACTTCCTGTATATAGCCATGTTATTACCTGGTACTTCCTGTATGTAGCCATGTAATTACCTGGTACTTCATGTATATAGCCATGTTATTACCTGGTACTTCCTGTATTCCTTGTGTCACTATTTCCATTTTTTAAATTTGATTTCTTCTTTTTTGTTTTCTTTTTTAAAATATTAACTCTGCATTGTTGGAAAAGGACCTGTAAAACATTTCACCGTCTACACTGGCTGGCTGGCTGACTGACTGACTGAATGACTGGCTGGCTGGCTGACTGAATGACTGTGATCTGAGTGGGCATTCTATGTTGTGTTTCTACTTCGTCTGTTTCTGTGTTTGGCCTGACATGGTTCTCAATCAGAGGCAGGTGTTAGTCGTTGTCTCTGATTGGGAACCATATTTAGGTAGCCTGTTTTGTCATTGTGGGTTGTGGGTGATTGCTTCCTGTGTCAGTGTTTGTGCCACACGGGACTGTTTCGTTTATATTCACTTTGTTATTTTGTATTGTGTCATGTTCAGTTTATAGTCTTAAAACAGGGACACCTACCACGCTGCATTTTGGTCCGATCCACCTCTGACGATAGAGGAGGAAATCTGCCGTGACATACTGACTAAATCTGAAGTATTAACATTGAGTGACTTTAATCTGGGGTTATTTCAGTACTAGACAGTATATTTCAGTACTAGAGCCAGTTATTTCAGTACTAGGTACTATTTCAGTACTAGCCAGTTTATTACCAGTACTAGACAGTATATTTCAGTACTAGACAGTATATTTCAGTACTAGAAAGTACTAGACAGTATATTTCAGTACTAGACAGTATATTTCAGTACTAGACAGCCATTTCAGTACTAGACAGTTTATTTCAGTACTAGACAGTATATTTCAGTACTAGACAGAAAGTACTAGACAGTATATTTCAGTACTAGACAGTATATTTAGTACTAGACAGTATATTTCAGTACTAGACAGTATATTTCAGTACTAGACAGTGTTATTTCAGTACTAGTATATTTCAGTACTAGACAGTATATTTCAGTACTAGTATACAGTACTAGACAGTTTATTTCAGTACTAGACAGTTTATTTCAGTACTAGACAGTATATTTTAGTACTAGACAGTATATTCCCAGTACTAACATATATTTCAGTACTAGACAGTATATTTCAGTACTAGACAGTTTATTTCTAGACAGTATATTTCAGTACTAGACAGTATATTTCAGTACTAGACAGTTTACAGTACTAGACAGTTTATTTTACAGTACTAGACAGTATATTTCCAGTACTAGACAGTATATTTCAGTACTAGACAGTATATTTCAGTACTAGAAGTTTATTTCAGTAGTAGACAGTATATTTCTTACTTAGTCTATTTCAGTACTAGACAGTTTATTTCAGTACTAGACAGTTTATTTCAACTAGACAGTTTATTTCAGTACTGACAGTCTATTTGTACTAGAAGTATATTTAGTACTAGACAGTATATTTCAGTACTAGACAGTATATATCAGTACTGTATATTTCAGTGGGTACTAGACAGTATATTTCAGTACTAGACAGTATATTTCAGTACTAGACAGTTTCGTGTAGACAGTATATTTCAGTACTAGACAGTTATTTCAGTACTAGACAGTATATTTCAGTACTATAGTCTTATTTCAGTACTAGACAGTATATTTCAGTACTAGACAGTATATTTCAGTACTAGATTTCAGTACTTGACAGTATATTTCAGTACTAGACAGTATATTTCAGTACTGACAGTACTACTACAGTCTATTTCAGTACTAGACAGTATATTTCAGTCTAGACAGTATATTTTACTAGACAGTATATTTCAGTACTTTTGTATTATTTCAGTACTAGACAGTATATTTCAGTACTAGACAGTATATTTCAGTACTAGACAGTTTATTTCAGTACTAGACAGTAGACAGTTTATTTCAGTACTAGACAGTATATTTCAGTACTATACAGACAGTATATTTCAGTACTAGACAGTTTATTTCAGTACTAGACAGTATATTTAGACAGTACAGTACCAGACAGTATTGTTCAGTACTATATTTCAGTACTAGACAGTTTATTTCAGTACTAGACAGTATATTTCAGTACTAGACAGTATATTTCAGTACTAGACAGTATATTTCAGTACTAGACAGTATATTTCAGTACTAGACAGTATATTTCAGTACTAGACAGTTTATTTCAGTACTAGACAGTATATTTCAGTACCTAGACAGTATATTTCAGTACTAGACAGTATATTTCAGTACTAGACAGTATAATTCAGTACTAGACAGTATATTTCAGTACTAGACAGTATATTTCAGTACTAGACAGTATATTTCAGTACTAGACAGTATATTTCAGTACTAGACAGTATATTTCAGTACTAGACAGGATATTTCAGTACAAGACAGTACTATATTTCAGTACTAGACAGTATATTTCAGTACTAGACAGTATATTTCAGTACTAGACAGTATATTTCAGTACTAGACAGTATATTTCAGTACTAGACAGTTTATTTCAGTACTAGACAGTATATTTCAGTACTAGACAGTTATTTCAGTACTAGACAGTATATTTCAGTACTAGACAGTATATTTCAGTACTAGACAGTATATTTCAGTACTAGACAGTATATTTCAGTACTAGACAGTATATTTCCAGTACTAGACAGTATATTTCAGTACTAGACAGTATATTTCAGTACTAGACAGTATATTTCAGTACTAGACAGTATATTTCAGTACTAGACAGTCTATTTCAGTACTAGACAGTATATTTCAGTACTAGACAGCTATATTTCCAGTACTAGACAGTATATTTCAGTACTAGACAGTATAGTACTAGACAGTTTATTTCAGTACTAGACAGTATATTTCAGTACTAGACAGTATATTTCAGTACTAGACAGTATATTTCAGTACTAGACAGTATATTTCAGTACTAGATGGTTTATTTCAGTACTAGACAGTATATTTCAGTACTAGACAATATATTTCAGTACTAGACAGTATATTTCAGTACTAGACAGTATATTTCAGTACTAGACAGTATATTTCAGTACTAGACAGTACTAGACAGTTTATTTCAGTACTAGACAGTATATTTCAGTTCAGTTTATTTCAGTAATAGACAGTATATTTCAGTACTAGACAGTATATTTCAGTACTAGACAGTATATTTCAGTACTAGACAGTTTATTTCAGTACTAGACAGTTTATTTCAGTACTAGACAGTATATTTCAGTACTAGACAGTATATTTCAGTACTAGACAGTTTATTTCAGTACTAGACAGTATATTTCAGTACTAGACAGTATATTTCAGTACTAGACAGTACTAGACAGTTTATTTCAGTACTAGACAGTATATTTCAGTACTAGACAGTATATTTCAGTACTAGACAGTATATTTCAGTACTAGACAGTACTAGACAGTTTATTTCAGTACTAGACAGTATATTTCAGTACTAGACAGTACTATATTTCAGTACTAGACAGTATATTTCAGTACTAGACAGTATATTTCAGTACTAGACAGAACTAGACAGTTTATTTCAGTACTAGACAGTATATTTCAGTACTAGACAGTATATTTCAGTATATTTCAGTACTAGACAGTTTATTTCAGTACTAGACAGTATATTTCAGTACTAGACAGTACTAGACAGTATATTTCAGTACTAGACAGTACTAGACATATTTCAGTACTAGACAGTATATTTCAGTACTAGACAGTATATTTCAGTACTAGACAGTATATTTCCAGTACTAGACAGTATATTTCAGTACTAGACAGTATATTTCAGTACTAGACAGTACTATACAGCATATTTCAGTACTAGACAGTATATTTCAGTACTAGACAGTTTATTTCAGTACTAGACAGTATATTTCAGTACTAGACAGTATATTTCAGTACCAGACAGTATATTTCAGTACTAGACAGTTTATTTCAGTACTAGACAGCTTATTTCAGTACTAGACAGTATATTTCCAGTACTAGACAGTATATTTCAGTACTAGACAGCTTATTTCAGTACTAGACAGTTTATTTCAGTTCTAGACAGTATATTTCAGTACTAGACAGTATATTTCAGTACTAGACAGTACTAGACAGTATATTTCAGTAGTAGACAGTATATTTCAGTACTAGACAGTATATTTCAGTACTAGACAGTATATTTCAGTACTTGACAATATATTTCAGTACTAGACAGCTTATTTCAGTACTAGACAGCTATATTTCAGTACTAGACAGTATATTTCAGTACTAGACAGTATATTTCAGTACTAGACAGTATATTTCAGTACTAGACAGTATATTTCAGTACTAGACAGTACTAGTTTATTTCAGTACTAGACAGTATATTTCAGTACTAGACAGTTTATTTCAGTACTAGACAGTTTATTTCAGTACTAGACAGTATATTTCAGTACTAGACAGTATATTTCAGTACTAGACAGTATATTTCAGTACTAGACAGTAGTTTATTTCAGTACTAGACAGTATATTTCAGTACTAGACAGTTTATATTTCAGTACTAGACAGTATATTTCAGTACTAGACAGTATATTTCAGTACTAGACAGTATATTTCAGTACTAGACAGTTTATTTCAGTACTAGACAGTATATTTCAGTACTAGACAGCTTATTTTCAGTACTAGACAGCATATTTCAGTACTAGACAGTATATTTCAGTACTAGACAGACAGTTTATTTCAGTACTAGACAGTATATTTCAGTACTAGACAGTATATTTCAGTACTAGACAGTATATTTCAGTACTAGACAGTACTAGTTTATTTCAGTACTAGACAGTATATTTCAGTACTAGACAGATTATTTCAGTACTAGACAGTATATTTCAGTACTAGACAGTATATTTCAGTACTAGACAGTATATTTCAGTACTAGACAGTATATTTCAGTACTAACAGTACTAGACAGTTTATTTCAGTACTAGACAGTATATTTCCAGTACTAGACAGTATATTTCAGTACTAGACAGTATATTTCAGTACTAGACAGTATATTTCAGTACTAGACAGTTTATTTCAGTACTAGACAGTATATTTCAGTACTAGACAGTATATTTCATTCTCAGTACCCAGACAGTTTATTTCAGTACTAGACAGTATATTTCAGTACTAGACAGTATATTTCAGTACTAGACAGTATAATTCAGTACTAGACAGTATATTTCAGTACTAGACAGTATATTTCAGTACTAGACAGTTTATTTCAGTACTGACAGTACAGTATATTTCAGTACTAGACAGTTTATTTCAGTACTAGACAGAACTAGACAGTTTATTTCAGTACTAGACAGTATATTTCAGTACTAGACAGTTTATTTCAGTACTAGACAGTATATTTCAGTACTAGACAGTATATTTCAGTACTAGACAGTTTATTTCAGTACTAGACAGTATATTTCAGTACTAGACAGTATATTTCAGTACTAGACAGTTTATTTCAGTACTAGACAGTATATTTCAGTACTAGACAGCTTATTTCAGTACTAGACAGTATATTTCAGTACTAGACAGTCTATATTTCAGTACTAGACAGCTGAGGATATTTCAGTACTAGACAGTATATTTCAGTACTAGACAGTATAATTTCAGTACTAGACAGTATATTTCAGTACTAGACAGTATATTTCAGTACTAGACAGTATATTTCAGTACTCAGACAGTTTAATTCCAGTACTAGACAGTTTAGTCAGTACTAGACAGTATATTTCAGTACTAGACAGTATATTTCAGTACTAGACAGTACTAGACAGTTTATTTCAGTACTAGACAGTATATTT
This sequence comes from Oncorhynchus masou masou, assembly GCF_036934945.1. NCBI lineage: Eukaryota > Metazoa > Chordata > Actinopteri > Salmoniformes > Salmonidae > Oncorhynchus > Oncorhynchus masou. The sequence goes on from NW_026999951.1 coordinate 37,161, forward strand.
CAGTACTAGACAGTATATTTAGTACTAGACAGTACTTGACAGTTTATTTCAGTACTAGACAGTACTAGACAGTATATTTCAGTACTAGACAGTTTATTTCAGTACCAGACAGTATATTTCAGTACTATGACAGTTATATTTCAGTACTAGACAGTATATTTCAGACAGTATATTTCAGTACTAGACAGTATATTTCAGTATTTGACAATAAGACAGTATATTTCAGTACTAGACAGTATATTTCAGTAGTAGACAGTATATTTCAGTACTTACTAGACAGTATATTTCAGTACTAGACAGTATATTTCAGTAGTAGACAGTATATTTCAGTACTAGACAGTATATTTCAGTACTAGACGGTTTATTTCAGTACCAGACAGTATATTTATGTACTAGACAGTATATTTCAGTACTAGACAGTATATTTCAGTACTTGACACTACTAGACAGTATATTTCAGTACTAGACAGTATATTTCAGTAGTAGACAGTATATTTCAGTACTAGACAGTATATTTCAGTACTAGACAGTATATTTCAGTACTAGACAGTATATTTCAGTACTAGACAGTATATTTCAGTACTAGACAGTATATTTCAGTACTAGACAGTATATTTCAGTACTAGACAGTATATTTCAGTACTAGACAGTATATTTCAGTACTAGACAGTATATTTCAGTACTAGACAGTATATTTCAGTACTAGACAGTATATTTCAGTACTAGACAGTATATTTCAGTACTAGACAGTATTTTTCAGTACTCAACGGTTTATTTTAGTACCAGACAGTATATTTCAGTACTAAACAGTACTAGACAGTATATTTCAGTACTAGACAGTATTTTTCAGTACTCAACGGTTTATTTTAGTACCAGACAGTATATTTCAGTGCTAAACAGTAGTAGACAGTATATTTCAGTACTAGACAGTTTATTTCAGTAATAGACAGTATATTTCAGTACTAGACAGTATATTTCAGTACTAGACAGTCTATTTCAGTACTAGACAGTATATTTCAGTACTAGACAGTTTATTTCAGTAATAGACAGTTTATTTCAGTACTAGACAGTTTATTTCAGTACTAGACAGTATATTTCAGTACTAAGACAGTCTATTTCAGTAGTAGACAGTATATTTCAGTAGACAGTATATTTCAGTACTAGACAGTTTATTTCAGTAATAGACAGTTTATTTCAGTACTAGACAGTATATTTCAGTACTAGACAGTATATTTCAGTAGTAGACAGTATATTTAGTACTAGACAGTATATTTCAGTACTTGACAGTCAGTACTGACAGTCTGAAAGAGATTTGTACTGAGCTAAATCAGCTGAGGACAAACTCACCGTAACTTTAAACACCCTAAAATATCTCGTATCTCGGATCAGGCCCTTAAATTGTTCTACTTCTCTGTTTAACTCTGTTCCAGATGAATCCGTATAAACAACCGAGAGGATCAAATCCTTTGTTTACACATGAATAGTTTTAAATGTAGCTTTTGGGAGGCCAGATTGACTGATATTACGTCTGCCTGGCAGTCCTTCACACATGTGTTTTTTAAATACATTCGATGTCTATCTCTGGTTAGAAGAGTCAACATACTTCCTGAACTGTGTATTTCAGATTGATAGAAAATCCAACGGAATTTCTGGAAGAAAAAAAAATGTAATTCTCTGAAACAAAATTATTTTAATAACCGTTTTGCCTCAGCAAATTCGGAAACAATGCGTTATTTGCTATGGTGTCAAGTCTAGTTTCATGGAGTTGGATGGATATTGATGGATATTGGAGTTGGATGGATATGGATATATGGATATTACGAGAGGTGTACCGCAGGGGTCAGTACTGGGACTCTTTACTCTGATAATATATCTGTTGAAACCTCTAATATTTGTCTGTATTCAGACTAAACTGGTGTCATTTCCCTGTTGGCCTTGATATGTTACAGCTGCAATCAGACTGTTACCTTACAGACAGCCCTGGTTGGTTTAAAACTGGTGGGGAGAGGGGGGGATAAGGGAGAGAGGGGGGATAAGGGGAGAGAGGGGGGATAAGGGGAGAGAGGGGGATAAGGGGGGGAGGGGGGATAAGGGGGAGAGGGGGATAAGGGGAGAGAGGGGGATAAGGGGAGAGAGGGGGGATAAGGGGAGAGAGGGGGGGGGGGGATAAGGGGAGAGGGGGGATAAGGGGGAGAGGGGGGGAGGGGAGAGAGGGGGATAAGGGGGATAAGGGGGAGAGAGGGGGGATAAGGGGAGAGAGGGGGAAGAGAGGGGGATAAGGGGGAGAGAGGGGGGGATAAGGGGAGAGAGGGGGATAAGGGAGAGAGGGGGGATAAGGGGGAGAGAGGGGGATAAGGGGGAGGGAGGGGGGGATAAGGGGAGAGAGGGGGATAAGGGAGAGAGGGGGATAAGGGGGAGAGAGGGGTATAAGGGGGAGAGGGGGGGATAAGGGGGAGAGAGGGGGGGATAAGGGGAGAGGGGGGATAAGGGGAGAGAGGGGGATAAGGGAGAGAGGGGGGATAAGGGGGGAGAGAGGGGGGGATAAGGGGAGGATAAGGGGAGGGAGGGGGATAAGGGGATAAGGGGAGAGGGGGATAAGGGGAGAGAGCGGGGGATAAGGGGGAGAGAGAGGGGGATAAGGGGAGAGAAGGGGGATAAGGGAGAGGGGGATAAGGGGAGGGAGGGGGAGAGAGGGGGATAGGGGGGATGGGATAAGGGGGGGGAGGGGGGTGGAGAGGGGGAGAGGGATGGGAGAGAGGGAACGGGTAGAGAGCAGAGAGGCATAGGGGGGGAGGGAGAGAGAGGTAGTGGGAGAAAGGAGAGGGGGAGAGGGGATAGAGGGGGAGAGGGAGGGGAGAGATGGAGAGATGGAGAGAGGGCGAGGGGAGAGAGGGGGAGATGGAGAGAGAGCGGGGATTGGGGAGAGGAGTATAGGGGGCAGGAACCGAGGGTGTTTGAAGAAGGATAGGGAGAGATATGGTTCAGAGAGGGGAGGGAGGGAAGGCTTCCCCAGGCGGGGGGCTCTGATCTCTCAGAGAGCAGAGGGAGGGGAGAGAGAGAGAGAGAGAAGAGAAAGAGAGAGAGAGAGAGAAAGAGAGAGCGAGAGAGAAAGAGAGAGGGATAGAGAGACAGAGAGATAGCGAGACAGAGAGAGAGACAGAGAGAGACAGAGAGAGAGAGAGAGAGAGATGGTCGGTTGGAGCTGTGTTAGTTGAACATGCAGTCCTTGGGTCATAGGGGGTCTGAGTCGAACAAACTGAACCAATGGGATGGAGTTCTCTGGCCTAGCACCTCCCCCAACACACCCACACACCACACACACCCAGACAGACCAGAGAGCTGTACTGACATCAGCCTTATATTGGTGTTGGAGCTCAGAGCAGACCAGTGGACATTCTGACCTGCCTGGTGTGTGGTACAGGGACACACTCTCCTCCTTTCCTCTCCTCCTCCTCCCTCTCCTCTCCTCCTCTCCTCCTCTCTTCTCCTCTCTCTCCTCCTCCTCTCCCCTCCTCCTCTTCTCCTCCACTCCTCCTCTCTCCTCCCCTCATCTCTTTCCTCCTCTCCTCCTCTCTCCTCCACTCCTTTCTCCTCCCTCCTCCTTTCTCATCCTCTCCTTTCTCCTCCTCTCCTCCTTCTCATCCTCCTCTCCTCATCTCCTCTACCCCTCTCCTCTCTCTCAACTCCTCCTCTCCCTCTTCTCCTCCTCTCCCTCTCCCTCTCCTCTCCTCTCCTCTCTCCTCTCCTCTCTCCCTCTTCTCCTCTTCTGCTCTCCCTCCCTCTCCTCCTCTCCCTCTCCTCTCCTCCACTACTCCTCCCTCCTCTCCTCTCCTCTCCCCTCCTCTCCTCTCTCCCTCTCTCCTCCTCTCTCCTCTTCTCCTCTCCTCTCTCTCCTCCTTTCCTCCTCTCCTCCTCTCTCCTCCCTCCTCTCTCTTCTCCCTCCTCTCTCCTCCCTCTCCTCCTCTCCTCTCCTCCTCCTCCTCCTCCTCTCCTCCCTCCTCCTCCCCCTCCCTCCCTCCTCCTCTCTCCTCCTCTCCTCTTCTCCTCCTCTTCTCCTCCTCTCTCCTCTCTCCTCTCTCCTCTCTCCACTCCTCTCCTCTACCTCCTACTATTTTCTCTTTTCTTTGTTCAATAAGTTCTATGTTCCTCTTCCTCTCTATCTCTCAGAGAGACAGAGAGACAGAGAGACAGAGAGACAGTCATTCACCACTAAACCAATACACAGACTAATGAGACATGAGTGCCTGTCATTCACCACTAAACTATTCAACAGGTATTCCACCTAGAGACCAAGAGACACCTCAGACACAAGTCTTCCCACTAAACCACATCGTCATGGTAGAGAGGTCTGTGCCTGTCAGTCAGCCTCTCGCTGTGGACACATCGTCATCTAGAAGGGTCTGTAACCATGTAGTGTCCCTGTGGACACATCGTCATGGTAGAAGAGTCTGTAACCATGTAGTGTCGCTTGGACACATCGTCATGGTAGAAGAGTCTGTAACCATGTAGTGTCGCTGTGGACACATCGTCATGGTAGAAGAGTCTGTAACCATGTCGTGTCGCTGTGGACACATCGTCATGGTAGAAGAGTCTGTAACCATGTAGTGTCGCTGTGGACACATCGTCATGGTAGAAGAGTCTGTAACCATGTAGTGTCGCTGTGGACACATCGTCATGGTAGAAGAGTCTGTAACCATGTAGTGTCGCTGTGGACACATCGTCATGGTAGAAGAGTCTGTAACCATGTAGTGTCGCTGTGGACACATCGTCATGGTAGAAGAGTCTGTAACCATGTAGTGTCGCTGTGGACACATCGTCATGGTAGAAGAGTCTGTAACCATGTAGTGTCGCTGTGGACACATCCTCATGGTAGAAGAGTCTGTAACTATGTAGTGTCGCTGTGGACACCTCTCATGGTAGAAGAGTCTGTAACCATGTAGTGTTCTCTGGACACTTTGTTGGTAGAAGAGTAACCATGTAGTGTCTCTTCCTCACTATCTCATGGTAGAAGAGTCTGTAACCATGTAGTGTCGCTCTGGACACATCGTCATGGTAGAAGAGTCTGTAACCATGTAGTGTCGCAATGGACACATCGTCATGAGTAGAAGAGTAACCATGAGTCGCTGTGGACACATCGTCATGGTAGAAGAGTCTGTAACCATGTAGTGTCGCAGTGGACACATCGTCATGGAAGAAGAGTCTGTAACCATGTCGTGTCGCTGTGGACACATCGTCATGGTAGAAGAGTCTGTAACCATGTTTGTCACTGTGGACACATCGTCATGGTAGAAGAGTCTGTAACCATGTGTTTTGTCGCTGTGGACACATCGTCATGGTAGAAGAGTCTGTAACCATGTAGTGTCGCTGTGGACACATCGTCATGGTAGAAGAGTCTGTAACCATGTAGTGTCGCTGTGGACACATCGTCATGGTAGAAGAGTCTGTAACCAAGTGTCGCTGTGGACACATCGTCATGGTAGAAGAGTCTGTAACCATGTAGTGTCGCTGTGGACACATCGTCATGGTAGAAGAGTCTGTAACCATGTAGTGTCGCTGTGGACACATCGTCATGGTAGAAGAGTCTGTAACCATGTAGTGTCGCTGTGGACACATCGTCATGGTAGAAGAGTCTGTAACCATGTAGTGTCGCTGTGGACACATCGTCATGGTAGAAGAGTCTGTAACCATGTAGTGTCGCTGTGGACACATCGTCATGGTAGAAGAGTCTGTAACCATGTAGTGTCGCTGTGGACACATCGTCATGGTAGAAGAGTCTGTAACCATGTAGTGTCGCTGTGGACACATCGTCATGGTAGAAGAGTCTGTAACCATGTAGTGTCGCTGTGGACACATCGTCATGGTAGAAGAGTCTGTAACCATGTAGTGTCGCTGTGGACACATCGTCATGGTAGAAGAGTCTGTAACCATGTAGTGTCGCTGTGGACACATCGTCATGGTAGAAGAGTCTGTAACCATGTAGTGTCGCTGTGGACACATCGTCATGGTAGAAGAGTCTGTAACCATGTAGTGTCGCTGTGGACACATCGTCATGGTAGAAGAGTCTGTAACCATGTCGTGTCGCTGTGGAACAGACTGTCATTTTTGTAGTGCTGAACAATTAGTGCTTTTTCAGGTCGATTCAATTATGACAAAAAGAATCATGTTTTTTTACATTTTGGTTTTGGATTCTATATTTTTGGGCGGTAATAACATACAATAAAATAATGAATACAGGTCCTGTGGTGTAACTGACAATAAGTTATTAACTATCACTTACAAGAAAAGTTTTAAAAAGTGTCAAAACTGAAGTCAGCCTTCGGGTCGGTATGTTTTTGCTTAGTTTGCAAGACAGAGTATTTTGTTTATATAGTTGTCTTTTGGCTGACTGTCAAAAAACATTGTTCTGAATCTGCTAGAAGACAGATATAGGATATACAGTGTGTTGTCTTGTTGATTTAACTGCTCTCCTTTTCCACCCAGCGGTGGTCATCATGAGATAACATCAGTGGTTACCTCAGGTCAGGGGGAATGACAGTAAATGACAACTTGTGTTTGTTTAATTTTAGCCCTGACTGACTGACTGGCTGACTGACTGGCTGACTGGCTGACTGGCTGGCTGGCTGGCTGACTGGCTGGCTGACTGGCTGACTGGCTGGCTGACTGGCTGGCTGGCTGGCTGACTGACTGTCTGACTGGCTGACTGACTGACTGGCTGGCTGGCTGACTGGCTGCTGGGTTGACAAAAAAATATACAAATAGTGAGCTATATTATTACTATATTATACAGTTTGAGCTACATTATTGCTATATTATATAGTATGATCTATATTAGTGCTATATTATATAGTATGATCTATATTAGTACTATATTATATAGTATGAGTTGTACTATTATTATATATTATGTACTATGAGCTATATTATGACTATATTATATAGTATGAACTTTATTAGTACTATATTATGTACTATGAGCTATATTAGTATTATATAGTATGAGTTATTTTAGTACTATTTTATATAGTGTGAGTTATATTACTACTATATTATATAGTATGAGTTATATAAGTATTATAATGTATGTACTATGAGCTATATTAGTACTATATTATATAGTATGAGCTGTAAAATAACACTGAAACATGCATGAGAGCATCAGCTGTTCCGGTTGACTGTGTGATCATGATGGCGCCTACAGAGATGGTCACCTCCCTTCAGGAAACTAAGCAGTAATTTGTGTTTTTTTTACGTATTATTTCTTACATTGTCCAGAAAATCTCAAGTGTTATTAGATATTACATAGATTAGTCAAATTATTACATAGATTAGACAGATTATTACATAGATTAGACAGATTATTACATAGATGAGACAGATTATTACATAGATGAGACAGATTATTACATAGATGAGACAGATTATTACATAGATGAGACAGATTATTACATAGATTAGACAGATTATTACATAGATTAGACAGATTATTACATAGATTAGACAGATTATTACATAGATTAGACAGATTATTACATACAGCCGGAAAGAACTATTGGATGTAAAAGTGATGTCAACATTACGACCGGGAATACGACTTTCCCAAAGCGGATCTTTTGTTCCGACCTCCACCCCGGACGTGGGATCTAATCCCAGATGCCGACCCGTTCGCCGCATGGGGGGCAGGCGGAGCGGCCTACTGGTCAGACTCAAAAGGCGAGCACACCTTCCACCGCTACCGAGCATATTATTCGTCAGTGTCCAATCTCTAGACAACAAGGTGGATGAAATTAGGGCCCGAGTTGCCTTCCAGAGAGATATCTGAGATTGTAACATTCTCTGTTTTACAGAAACACGGCTCACTCAGGATATGTTATCAGAGTCGGTACAGCCACCCGGCTTCTTCACACATTGCTCCGACAGAAACAAACATCTCTCTAGTCAGAAGAAGGACGGGGGTGTACATCTTATGATTAAATTTGCTGGACCACAGGACGGTAGCTGCTTCCTTGCCAGGAACAAATGAGGATCCATAATAAACCCCAGGAAGAGTAGCTGCTGCCTTGACAGGAACTAATGGGGATCCATAATAAACCCCAGGAAGAGTAGCTGCTGCCTCGGCAGCTAATGAGGATCCATAATAAACACCAGGAAGAGTAGCTGCTGCCTTGACAGGAACTAATGGGGATCCATAATAAACACCAGGAAGAGTAGCTGCTGCCTTGACAGGAACTAATGGGGATCCATAATAACCCCCAGGAAGAGTAGCTGCTGCCTTGGCAGGAACTAATGGGGATCCATAATAAACCCCAGGAAGAGTAGCTGCTGCCTTGACAGGAACTAATGGGGATCCATAATAAACCCCAGGAAGAGTAGCTGCTGCCTTGACAGGAACTAATGGGGATCCATAATAAATCCCAGGAAGAGTAGCTGCTGCCTTGACAGGAACTAATGGCGATCCATAATAAACCCCAGGAAGAGTAGCTGCTGCCTTGGCTGGAACTAATGGGGATCCGTAATAAACCCCAGGAAGAGTAGCTGCTGCCTTGACAGGAACTAATGGGGATCCATAATAAATCCCAGGAAGAGTAGCTGCTGCCTTAACAGGAACTAATGGGGATCCATAATAAATCCCAGGAAGAGTAGCTGCTGCCTTAACAGGAACTAATGGCGATCCATAATAAACCCCAGGAAGAGTAGCTGCTGCCTTGGCTGGAACTAATGGGGATCCGTAATAAACCCCAGGAAGAGTAGCTGCTGCCTTGACAGGAACTAATGGGGATCCGTAATAAACCCCAGGAAGAGTAGCTGCTGACTTGGCAGGAACTAATGGGGATCCATAATAAATACAAATGCAGAATTTTTCCTTGATATCGCCGTGATATTGTCTGTGTTTATGGATCCCCCTTTTCCTGCCCTTTTTAGTTCAAAAAGGTTTTCAATGGGGTTCAAGACCAGAGACCGCGATGGTGCAAAATGTAGATTTTGTGGTCAATGAACCATTTTGTTTGTGGACTTTGATGTGTGCTTGGGGTTTTTGCTGGAAGATCCACTTTTAGCCTGAGTTTCAGCCTCCAGGTTTTGGGCTAAAATGTCCCTGAACTTGGGTAAAGTTCATGATGCCTGTTGACCTTTTTAACAAGGAAACAAAACAGCCCCCATTACATCAAAGATCCAACATCATATTGTTACAGTACGCATGAGGTTCTTTGTTTGATCACAGTGTTTTCATCACAACTGACCAAAACTATTTTTACAGCCAAGCCCTCTAAATTACATCAATTAGGTCTCTCTGGACACAGGTTGGAGCACGGCCAATCAACTGAGGCTGAGTCAGTTCGTCTAGGGATCCTGGGTAATTCAAACCAGACTTGAACACTCACAGCTGATTGGTTGACAAGCATCGGGGGACTCTGATTGGTCCATATAAAGACCCCATTGAACTTCGCTAATAACACCTTCCTCATATCCAGTTGCATCCCCCATTGCCGGGACATGGATTTGTCGGGTCATGGACTATACAAGGTGTCGAAAGCGTTCCACAGGGATGCTGGCCCATGTTGACCCCAATGCTTCCCACAGTGGTGTCTGGTAGATACACACGGGAGAAACTGTTGAGCGTGAAAAACCCACCAGTGATACGTTTCTACCATACCCTGTTCAACAGGCACATCAATCTGTTGTCTTGTCCATTCATCTCAATGGCACATCAATCTGTTGTCTTGTCCATTCATCTCAATGGCACATCAATCGTTTGTCTTGCCCATTCATCTCAATGGCACACAAACACCATCCATGCCTCAAAGCTTAAACATCCTCCTTTAACCCGTCTCCTTCCCGTAACCCATCTACTCTCCTTAACTCGTCTCCTTCCCTTAACCCGTCTCCTCCCCTTAACCCGTCTCCTTCCCTTAACCCATCTCCTCCCCTTAACCCGGCTCCTCCCCTTAACCCGGCTCCTTCCCTTAACCCGTCTCCTCCCCTTAACCCGGCTCCTTCCCTTAACCCGTCTCCTTCCCTTAACCCGTCTCCTCCCCTTAACCCGGCTCCTTCCCTTAACCCGTCTCCTCCCCTTAACCCGGCTCCTTCCCTTAACCCGTCTCCTTCCCTTAACCCGGCTCCTTCCCTTAACCCGTCTCCTCCCCTTAACCCGTCTCCTCCCCTTAACCCGGCTCCTTCCCTTAACCCGTCTCCTTCCCTTAACCCGTCTCCTCCCCTTAACCCGTTTCCTCCTCTTAACCCGTCTCCTCCCCTTAACCCGGCTCCTCCCCTTAACCCGGCTCCTCCCCTTAACACGTCTCCTCCCCTTAACCCAGCTCCTCCCCTTAACCCGGCTCCTCCCCTTAACTCGGCTCCTCCCCTTAACTTGCCTAGTTAAATAAAGGTTCAATAAAATAAAATAAATGTAATCTACACTGATTGAAGTGGATTTAAACAAGTGACATCAATAAGGGATCATATCTTTCACCTGGATTCACCTGGTCAGTCTATGTGATGGAAAGAGCAGGTGTTCCTAATGTATTGTCCGTTCAGTGTACAGTGTACATACTCAACAGGAAATCCGTATCCAGAAGTATATGTTTTGTTTTCTAGGAAATAAGTCAGGCCTCGACCCCTGGCATCATATAAACACACATAAAACAAATGTGTAGAATTGCAGAAAATGATCTTTAATTAAAACGGCTAAATGTTCTCTCCGCCAACAAGAGGGATGTGAACAGTATGAGCAGTGTGTGGTCGTGAGGTGGGGGGGTTTGTTGCTGCGCCGATAAATAACAACATTCATCCCAACCTTTGCCACGTAAGAAATGTATGTGATTGAACCTGTAGAACAGGGGAAACAGAACAGAACACAACTGGCCGTTCTGGTTAGAAACAGACTTTCGCCTCCTGCCTTCGGAAGAACTGATAGAATTCTGTTGGTGGGGGAATGAAGAATCTGTGGTTTACATTCATTCAAACTTGAGACAGGTTAGGGTCCAATATTTCAGATTAGGGTCCAATATTTCAGATTAGGGTCCATTATTTCAGATTAGGGTCCAACATTTCAGGTTAGGGTCCAATATTTCAGATTAGGGTCCAACATTTCAGATTAGGGTCCAATATTTCAGATTAGGATCCAATATTTCAGATTAGGGTCCAACATTTCAGATTAGGGTCCAACATTTCAGATTAGGGTCCAACATTTCAGATTAGGGTCCAATATTTCAGATTAGGGTCCAACATTTCAGGTTATATTTCAGATTAGGTTCCAATATTTCAGGGTCGGGTCCAATATTTCAGATTAGGGTCCAATATTTCAGATTAGGTTCCAATATTTCAGGGTTGGGTCCAATATTTCAGATTAGGGTCCAATATTTCAGATTAGGTTCCAATATTTCAGGGTTGGGTCCAATATTTCAGATTAGGGTCCAACATTTCAGGTTAGGGTCCAATATTTCAGATTAGGGTCAATATTTCAGGTTAGGGTCCAATATTTCAGCTTAGGGTCCAATATTTCAGGTTAGGGTCCAATATTTCAGATTAAGGTCCAATATTTCAGGGTCGTGTCCAATATTTCAGTTTAGGGTCCAATATTTCAGCTTAGGGTCCAATATTTCAGGTTAGGGTCCAATATTTCAGATTAAGGTCCAATATTTCAGGGTCGGGTCCAATATTTCAGATTAGGGTCCAATATTTCAGAGTAGGGTCCAATATTTCAGGGTCGTGTCCAATATTTCAGGTTAGGGTCCAATATTTCCGAGCTGTGTCCCTGACCTTGAGAGTTGATGTCTTACAGTTGAAGTCGTTTCGATAGGTTTATTGTGAGGCTACAGTCTCTCTCTGCGTGAGGGTGATATACTGTGTTGGTTGTTCTAAAAGGGAGATGATTAGTGTGTCCTGTATTGGTTGAGTGAGAGAGCTGATTGGTTATGTCTGTGTGTCAATAGGACTCAGTGTTTTGATTATTGAAATAGTTTGTTATCCTGTTTCATTTGTTCCCAGAGGGGAAGGGGAAGGCACTTTGGGAGTGTTTAGGCAAGAGGCCAGCGGGCATACATATACCCGTAGTATATTCACTGTCTAGACACACTAGGTAAGACCTGGGCGGACCACCCCCTGTAGTTTGGTTAGCGTGCCAGGTGGTGCAAAGTTAAGTAGTGGGTAGGCAGGAGAGGAGAGGGTAGGAGAAGGTAGGTTAGGTAAGTAGTGGGTAGGCAGGTATGGTAGGAGAGGGTAGGTGAGTAGTGGGTAGGCAGGTAAGATAGGAGAGGTTAGGTGAGTAGTGGTTAGACAGGTAAGGTAGGAGAGGTTAGGTTAGGTAAGTATTGGTTAGGCAGGTAAGGTAGGAGAGGTTAGGTTAGGTGAGTAGTGGTTAGGCAGGTAAGGTAGGAGAGGTTAGGTTAGGTAAGTAGTGGGTAGGCAGGTAAGATAGGAGAGGGTAGGTGAGTAGTGGGTAGGCAGGTAAGGTAGGAGAGGTTAGGTAAGTCGTGGTTAGACAGGTAAGATAGTAGAGGTTAGGTGGGTAGGCAGATAAGGTAGGAGAGGTTAGGTGAGTAGTGGGTAGGCAGGTAAGGTAGGAGAGGTTAGGTTAGGTGAGTAGTGGGTAGGCAGGTAAGATAGGAGAGGTTAGGTTAGGTGAGTAGTGGGTAGGCAGGTAAGGTAGGAGAGGTTAGGTAAGTCGTGGTTAGACAGGTAAGATAGTAGAGGTTAGGTGGGTAGGCAGGTAAGGTAGGAGAGGGTAGGTGAGTAGTGGGTAGGCAGGTAAGATAGGAGAGGGTAGGTGAGTAGTGGGTAGGCAGGTAAGGTAGGAGAGGTTAGGTGAGTAGTGGGTAGGCAGGTAAGATAGGAGAGGTTAGGTGAGTAGTGGGTAGGCAGGTAAGGTAGGAGAGGTTAGGTAAGTCGTGGGCAGGCAGGTTAGATAGGAGAGGGTAGGTTAGGTAAGTCGTGGGCAGGCAGGTTAGATAGGAGAGGGTAGGTGAGTAGTGGGTAGGCAGGTAAGGTAGGAGAGGTTAGGTGAGTAGTGGGTAGTGGGTAGGCAGGTAAGGTAGGAGAGGTTAGGTTAGGTAAGTCGTGGGCAGGCAGGTTAGATAGGAGAGGGTAGGTTAGGTAAGTCGTGGGCAGGCAGGTTAGATAGGAGAGGGTAGGTGAGTAGTGGGTAGGCAGGTAAGGTAGGAGAGGTTAGGTGAGTAGTGGGTAGTGGTAGGATATTGGTAGGCAGGTTAGATAGGAGAGGTTAGGTTAGGTAAGTGGTGGGCAGGCAGGTTAGATAGGAGAGGTTAGGTTAGGTAAGTCGTGGGCAGGCAGGTTAGATAGGAGAGGTTAGGTTAGGTAAGTTGTGGGCAGGCAGGTTAGTTAGGAGAGGTTAGGTTAGGTAAGTCGTGGGCAGGCAGGTTAGATAGGAGAGGTTAGGTTAGGTAAGTCGTGGGCAGGCAGGTTAGATAGGAGAGGTTAGGTTAGGTAAGTTGTGGGCAGGCAGGTTAGATAGGAGAGGTTAGGTTAGGTAAGTCGTGGGCAGGCAGGTTAGATAGGAGAGGTTAGGTTAGGTAAGTTGTGGGCAGGCAGGTTAGATAGGAGAGGTTAGGTTAGGTAAGTAGTGGGTAGGCAGGTAAGATAGGAGAGGGGGGGGCTTTGAGATTTACTTTCTTTGCTTTGGTTCCGTCCAGCCCCTTTTCCCCATATTACCGTGTGAAGGAATAAAGTCCTGGTAAACGGTACCACATTCTGCCTGTTGTCATTCTTACTCACGCCTACAGTCTCATACCTCTTTCACTTCACGGGGAGTTGCGATGTAGCAGGGTGTTGCGTTCCCTCTTCTTCATAGAGACGCGCGTAACATCAAACACGCAAACTGCATGCTCCCTTTTACTACAGAAAACAGGTTTGGCAGAGTTGCAGAAATTGAGAACCGAGGTGATTACAGAACAACGTCTATGTCTCTTTCAAAGACAGACCTCGTACCAAACAGAGAGAAGAGGAGGAGGGGAGGACGTAGAGGGAGGAGGAGGAGGAGGAGGAGGGAGGACGTAGAGGGAGGAGGAGGAGGAGGAGGAGGGGAGGGCGTTCTACTGTAAATACTGGTCTCCAGCAGGCTGCATTTCGAAGGGTGAATGGTTGTTCCTGGGCCGAGCAGCGTGGGTGTGTGTGTCCGTTCGGAGCCTGTATGAGATAATACGGTTTAGCAGAAACTGTTCCCACATGCTATTAGTTTATCCGCTGACTGGAGGGGAGGAGGAGGAGGAGGAGGGAGGACGTAGAGGGAGGAGGAGGAGGAGGAGGAGGGAGGACGTAGAGGGAGGAGGAGGAGGAGGAGGAGGAGGGAGGACGTAGAGGGAGGAGGAGGAGGAGGAGGAGGAGGAGGAGGGAGGAGGAGGAGGGAGGACGTAGAGGGAGGAGGAGGAGGAGGAGGAGGGAGGACGTAGAGGGAGCTTTTTTGGCTCTTGGCTCTGGCACAGTGAAACAACACAGAGCTATCTGAACCCAAGACACAGAGTGACACTGAAACAACATCAGAAAGGAATGTTCTAGAACCCCACGTGGCCAATAGCCAGCCAGTACCCAGAGAAGTAGGAAGAAGGAGACCCCACGTGGCCAATAGCCAGCCAGTACCCAGAGAAGTAGGAAGAAGGAGACCCCACGTGGCCAATAGCCAGCCAGTACCCAGAGAAGTAGGAAGAAGGAGACCCCACGTGGCCAATAGCCAGCCAGTACCCAGAGAAGTAGGGAGAAGGAGACCCCACGTGGCCAATAGCCAGCCAGTACCCAGAGAAGTAGGGAGAAGGAGACCCCACGTGGCCAATAGCCAGCCAGTACCCAGAGAAGTAGGGAGAAGGAGACCCCACGTGGCCAATAGCCAGTACCCAGAGAAGTAGGGAGAAGGAGACCCCACGTGGCCAATAGCCAGTACCCAGAGAAGTAGGAAGAAGGAGACCCCACATGGCCAATAGCCAGTACCCAGAGAAGTAGGGAGAAGGAGACCCCACGTGGCCAATAGCCAGCCAGTACCCAGATAAGTAGGAAGAAGGAGAAGAAGAAATAGACCAATACATACTAATAGATCCACTGAGAGGACCCCCAGAAGAGAGAGAGGGGGGGGAGAGGGGGGGAGAGAGGGAGAGAGAGGAGAGAGAGGGGGAAAGAGGAGAGAGGGGGAGAGAGGAGAGAGGGGGAGAGAGGAGAGAGAGGGAGAGAGGAGAGAGGGGGAGAGAGGAGAGAGAGGAGAGGGGGGAAGAGGAGAGGGGGGAGAGAGGGAGAGAGGGGGAGAGGAGGAGAGAGGGGGAGAGAGGAGAGAGAGGAGAGGAGGGGAGAGAGGGGAGAGAGGGAGAGAGGGGGGGAGAGGAGAGGGGGGAGGAGAGAGAGAGGAGAGAGGAGAGAGGGGGAGAGAGAGGAGAGAGGGGGAGAGAGGAGAGAGGGTGGAGAGAGGAGTGAGAGGGGAGAGAGGAGAGAGGGGGAGAGAGGAGAAGAAGAAATAGACCAATAAATACTAATACATCCACTGAGAGGACCCCCAGAAGAAGAGAGAAGAGAGAGGGGGGAGAGAGGAGTGGAGGGAGAAAGAGGGAGGGGAGGTAGCGAGGGAGAGAGGGAGAGAGGGGAGGGAGAGAGGGAGAGAGGGGAGGGAGAAAGAAAGAGACAGAGAGAGAGAGGAGAGAGGGGGAGAGAGAGGGGAGGGAGGGGAGGGAGATTGAAAGAGAAAGAGAGAGAAACAGAGAGAGAGGGGAGAGAGAAACAAAGAGAGAGAGAGAGAGAGAGAGAGAGAGAGGGAGGGAGAGAGAGAGAGAGAGAAACAGAGAGGGAGAGAGAGAAACAGAGAGGGAGAGAGAAGGGAGGGAGATAATATAATATGTTCACACTGAATCCATTAAAGCCAGACAAAAATATCACACATTCTTTTCTTCTGCAATATATCTCAAAATTGATAGATGAAATGAATTTGCCATTTGTGTCACTTAATAAAAACATTTCTTTTTATTGTACAAGTTTTAAGTTACAGCTTTGTTTACAAAGTATTTCTCCAGGTTATTATGAAGCATAGCCTTAGTAGCCATAGTCTATGTTATTGATCACGTTCTACTCCAATCTGTTGCTCTGATCCCCGACGACAGCAACACATCAACAATACAAAATGCTGCATGCTAAAGAGCGTAGCTGGTAAAACTCGTCTGTCCTCGGGTTGCAACACTCACTACCGAGTTCCAAACTGCCTCTGGAAGAAACGTCGGCACAACAACTGTCCGTCGGGAGCTTCAGGAAATGGGTTTCCGTGGCCGAGCAGCCGCACACAAGCCTAAGATGACCATGAGTAAATGCCAAGCGTCGGCTGAAGTGGAGTAAAGCTCACCTCCATTGGACTCTGGAGCAGTGGAAACGTGTTCTCTGGAGTGATGAATCATGCTTCACCATCTGGCAGTCCGACGGACAAATCTGGGTTTGGCAGATGACAGGAGAACGCTACCGGCCCCAATGCATAGTGTCAACTGTAAAGTTTGGTGGAGGAAAAATAGGCCCCTTAGTTCCAAGTGAAGGGAAATCTTAACGTTACAGCATACAATGACATTCTAGATGGTTCGGGGAAGGTCCTTTCCTGTTTCAGCATGACAACGCCCCCGTGACCAAAGCGAGGTCCATACAGAAATGGTTTGTTGAGATCGGTGTGGAAGAACTTGACCGGCCTGCACAGAGCCCTGACCTCAACCCCATCAAACAGCTTTGGGATGAATTGGAACGCCGACTGCAAGCCAGGACTAATCGCACAACATCAGTGACCGACCTCACTAATACTCTTGTGGCTGAATGGAAGCAGGTCCCCTCAGCAATGTTCCAACATCTAGTGGAAAGCCTTCCCAGAAGAGTGGAGGCTGTTATAGCAGCAATGTTCCTACATCTAGTGGAAAAGCCTTCCCAGAGGAGTGGAGGCTGTTATAGCAGCAATGTTCCAACATCTAGTGGAAAGCCTTCCCAGAAGAGTGGAGGCTGTTATAGTAGCAATGTTCCAACATCTAGTGGAAAAGCCTTCCCAGAGGAGTGGAGGCTGTTATAGCAGCAATGTTCCAACATCTAGTGGAACGCCTTCCCAGAGGAGTGGAGGCTGTTATAGCAGCAATGTTCCAACATCTAGTGGAAAAGCCTTCCCAGAAGAGTGGAGGCTGTTATAGCAGCAATGTTCCAACATCTAGTGGAAAAGCCTTCCCAGAAGAGTGGAGGCTGTTATAGCAGCAATGTTCCAACATCTAGTGGAAAGCCTTCCCAGAGGAGTGGAGGCTGTTATAGCAGCAATGTTCCAACATCTAGTGGAAAGCCTTCCCAGAGGAGTGGAGGCTGTTATAGCAGCAATGTTCCTACATCTAGTGGAATACCTTCCCAGGAGAGTGGAGGCTGTTATAGCAGCAATGTTCCAACATCTAGTGGAAAATCTTCCCAGAAGAGTGGAGGCTGCTATAGTAGCAATGGGGGGGTGGGGTGGGGGGGATGGGGCAAATCCATATTTTGGAATGAGATGCTAGACGATCAGGTGTCCTCATCCTGTTGGTCAGGTAGTGTCCGTCCCTCGTATTATAAACAAGGGTAATAATGGAGCTGAATCATAATGAAGTCCAGGTGTGAAAAACAATGATTTACAGGTGTGAATCATAATGATTAACAGGTGTGAATCATAATGAAGTTCAGGTGTGAATCATAATGAAATCCAGGTGTGAATCATAATGATTAACAGGTTGGAATCATAATGATTAACAGGTGTGAATCATAATGAAGTCCAGGTGTGAATCATAATGATTAACAGGTGTGAATCATAATGGAGTCCAGGTGTGAATCATAATGGAGTCCGGGTGTGAATCATAATGATTAACATGTGTGGATCATAATGATTAACAGGTGTGAATCATAATGATTAACAGGTGTGAATCATAATGATTAACACGTGTGCGTAATGATGAATCCCAGGACCGGTGTGTTGGTATTCTGGCGACGCCGGAGTGGAGGAGCAGGAGAAGATGTGACAACCAGACTCATTATAAAAGAGAGTTGAGTGATTCAGAATTTAAATCAAACAGCTGAGAAATCCTTATGATAACGGTTCAAATCCAAGAGCGGATAGATCAACACAGACATTGAAACATGTACATACCGCTGGAGTCTATACAACCAAATCCAATGTTCAGACGTTAAACCCCAAACCCCTGTCTGGTCTGCTTGGTCTTCTCTAAACCCCAAACCCCAGCCTGGTCTGCTTGGTCTTCTCTAAACCCCAAACCCAGGTCTGGTCTGCTTGGTCTTCTCTAAACCCCGGTCTGGTCTGGTCTGCTTGGTCTTCTCTAAACCCCAAACACCAGTTCTGGTCTGCTTGTTCTTCTCTAAACCTCAAACCCCGGTCTGGTCTGCTTGGTCTTCTCTAAACCCCAAACCCCGGCCTGGTCTGTTTGGTCTTCTATAAACCCAAACCCCGGTCTGGTCTGTTTGGTCTTCTATAAACCCAAACCCCGGGCTGGTCTGTTTGGTCTTCTCTAAACCCCAAACCCCGGTCTGGTCTGTTTCGTCTTCTCTAAACCCCAAACCCCGGTCTGGTCTGTTTGGTCTTCTATAAACCCCAAACCCCGGCCTGGTCTGTTTGGTCTTCTATAAACCCAAACCCCGGCCTGGTCTGTTTGGTCTTCTCTAATCCCCAAACCCCGGTCTGGTCTGTTTCGTCTTCTCTAAACCCCAATCCCCGGCCTGGTCTGTTTGGTCTTCTCTAAACCCCAAACCCCGGTCTGGTCTGTTTGGTCTTCTATAAACCCAAACCCCGGCCTGGTCTGTTTGGTCTTCTCTAAACCCCAAACCCCGGTCTGGTCTGTTTCGTCTTCTCTAAACCCCAAACCCCGGCCTGGTCTGTTTGGTCTTCTCTAAACCCCAAACCCCGGCCTGGTCTGTTTGGTCTTCTCTAAACCCCAAACCCCGGTCTGGTCTGTTTGGTCCTCTATAAACCCAAACCCCGGGCTGGTCTGTTTGGTCTTCTCTAAACCCCAAACCCCGGCCTGGTCTGTTTGGTATGTTTCTCAGGCGTTCCCGGAAGTCTCATGATGTTGCGCCTCTGGGTTTAGAAACTCTATGACGTTATAACGTCTTGCCTGGATTGTTTTACAATTTGTAAACTGTCACCCCGACAATAAGAAAAACTGAACTGACACTTACCGAGCCTGGCTTTAAGCCAGGACAAGTAGTGTTGGTTTTAGTGTGATTGTTCAGATTGTTGTGAGAGCTCAGCTTACACATGTCTGTGGTCTCTGTGTGATGAGAACCATTCAGACCACAACGTTCTTCACATACTACAGACCAAACCATGAAAAAGGCCCCTCTGAGAAGCTAGTGGGAACAACATAATGTGGACATCCTGGAGAGAGAATTTACACAAGGGAAGATTGAACAATGTCAGGAATGTCCTTTTTTACTATCTAGTAGTGTTTTAGACAACTGGCTTTTTGGGGGGTGGGGGGTGGGGGGGGGTACTTTCTAAAATGTAGCAGGTTATTGTAGCTGCCACCGAGCATGGCACGGTGCATTTCCATTTGTAATACAATGTTTAGTCCCTCCATCTGTAATGTAATGTTTAGTCTCTCCATCTGTAATATAATGTTTATCCATCTCCATCTGTAATATAATGTTTAGTCCCTCTCCATCTGTAATGTAATGTTTAGTCCCTCTCCATCTGTAATGTAATGTTTAGTCCCTCTCCATCTGTAATATAATGTTTAGTCTCTCCATCTGTAATATAATGTTTATCCATCTCCATCTGTAATATAATGTTTAGTCCCTCTCCATCTGTAATGTAATGTTTAGTCCCTCTCCATCTGTAATGTAATGTTTAGTCCCTCTCCATCTGTAATATAATGTTTAGTCCCTCTCCATCTGTAATATAATGTTTAGTCCCTCTCCATCTGTAATGTAATGTTTAGTCCCTCTCCATCTGTAATGTAATGTTTAGTCCCTCTCCATCTGTAATATAATGTTTAGTCCCTCTCCATCTGTAATATAATGTTTATCCCTCCATCTGTAATGTAATGTTTAGTCCCTCTCCACCATAGGAGTCTCTCCATCTGTAATGTAATGTTTAGTCTCTCCATCTGTAATATAATGTTTAGTCCCTTTCCATCTGTAATATAATGTTTATCCCTCCATCTGTAATATAATGTTTAGTCCCTCTCCATCTGTAATATAATGTTTAGTCCGTCTCCACCATAGGACTCTCTTCATCTGTAATATAATGTTTAGTGTCTCCATCTGTAATGTAATGTTTAGTGTCTCCATCTGTAATGTAATGTTTAGTCCCTCTCCACCATAGGAGTCTCTCCATCTGTAATGTAATGTTTAGTCTCTCCATCTGTAATATAATGTTTAGTCCCTTTCCATCTGTAATATAATGTTTATCCCTCCATCTGTAATATAATGTTTAGTCCCTCTCCATCTGTAATATAATGTTTAGTCCGTCTCCACCATAGGACTCTCTTCATCTGTAATATAATGTTTAGTGTCTCCATCTGTAATGTAATGTTTAGTGCCTCCATCTGTAATGTAATGTTTAGTGTCTCCATCTGTAATGTAATGTTTAGTCCCTCTCCACCATAGGAGTCTCTCCATCTGTAATGTAATGTTGAGTCCCTCTCCATCTGTAATATAATGTTTAGTCCCTCTCCATCTGTAATATAATGTTTAGTCTCTCCATCTGTAATGTAATGTTTATCCCTCCATCTGTAATGTAATGTTTAGTCCCTCTCCCCATAGGAGTCTCTCCATCTGTAATACAATGTTTAGTCCCTCCATCTGTAATATAATGTTTATCTCTCCATCTGTAATATAATGTTTATCTCTCCATCTGTAATGTAATGTTTAGTCCCTCTCCACCATAGGTCCAATTCAAATTTCACAAGACATTTGGGCATTAGTGTGTGTGTGTGCCTCATGTGTGTGTGTGTGTGTGTGTGTGTGTGTGTGTGTGTGTGTGTGTGTGTGTGTGTGCATCGCGTGTGTGTGTGGGGGGGGTCTGTTTGTAAAGGGTTAGGCCTCCAGTGGCTCTGAAATACGACCTGCTGAAAGAAACCTCTTTTTGGCAGGGTCTCTTCCAATCTGTTCCCTCTCCTCCACTTTGCTCCCTCTCTCCATCTCTCTAATCATGTTTTTGGACAGTCTTATCAGAGCAGCACCACTGCCTAGAGCACAACATCATCAGGGAAAACTTTTCTGGCTCTTCTCTTCGTTCTCTGGCTCTCCTCCTGTCTTCCTCTGGCTTTCCTCCTTTCTTTCTCTACGAGATAGGAATGGTTTCCGTCTGTTCTGGCGTCTCGGGGCCCAATGGTAGCAAATGAAATTAAGGCAGCCCATTAAGTGATTTCCGAGGATGTCAGTGAAGTCGAGTTAGGACGCTCGCTAGCTCGTTGATTCAGGGGAAAGACTTGTCACTGAGAGAAAGGGAGGTGTAGGAAGTTCAACCCTGACAGCAAAGCCAAGGACCAGGTCACAGGGACACAGGAGAGAGGTGGGGATTAGTCTCTAAAGACCAGGACACCAGGACACCAGGACACAGGAGAGAGGTGGGGATTAGTCTCTAAGGACCAGGTCACCGGGACACAGGAGAGAGGTGGGGATTAGTCTCTAAAGGACCAGGACACCAGGTCACAGGGACACAGGAGAGAGGTGGGGATTAGTCTCTAAGGACCAGGACACCAGGTTACAGGGACACAGGAGAGAGGTGGGGATTAGTCTCTAAGGACCAGGACACCAGGACACCAGGACATCAGGACACCAGGACACCAGGAGAGAGGTGGGGATTAGTCTCTAAGGACCAGGACACCAGGACACCAGGACACCAGGACACCAGGTCACAGGGACACAGGAGAGAGGTGGGGATTAGTCTCTAAGGACCAGGACACCAGGACACCAGGACACCAGGACACCAGGTCACAGGGACACAGGAGAGAGGTGGGGATTAGTCTCTAAGGACCAGGACACCAGGTCACAGGGACACAAGAGAGAGGTGGGGATTAGTCTCTAAGGACCAGGACACAAGGACACCAGGTCACAGGGACACAGGAGAAAGGTGGGGATTAGTCTCTAAGGACCAGGTCACAGGGACACCAGGAGAGAGGTGGGGATTAGTCTCTAAGGACCAGGACACCAGGTCACCAGGAGAGAGGTGGGGATTAGTCTCTAAGGACCAGGACACCAGGACACCAGGAGAGAGGTGGGGATTAGTCTCTAAGGACCAGGACACCAGGTCACCAGGAGAGAGGTGGGGATTAGTCTCTAAGGACCAGGACACCAGGTCACCAGGAGAGAGGTGGGGATTAGTCTCTAAGGACCAGGACACAGGGACACAGGAGAGAGGTGGGGATTAGTCTCTAAGGACCAGGACACCAGGTCACCAGGAGAGAGGTGGGGATTAGTCTCTAAGGACCAGGACACCAGGTCACCAGGACACCAGGACACCAGGACACCAGGACACCAGGTCACAGGGACACAGGAGAGAGGTGGGGATTAGTCTCTAAGGACCAGGACACCAGGTCACAGGGACACAGGAGAGAGGTGGGGATTAGTCTCTAAGGACCAGGACACCAGGTCACAGGGACACAGGAGAGAGGTGGGGATTAGTCTCTAAGGACCAGGACACCAGGTCACAGGGACACAGGAGAGAGGTGGGGATTAGTCTCTAAAGACCAGGACACCAGGTCACCAGGAGAGAGGTGGGGATTAGTCTCTAAGGACCAGGACACCAGGTCACAGGGACACAGGAGAGAGGTGGTGATTAGTCTCTAAGGACCAGGACACCAGGACACCAGGACACCAGGAGAGAGGTGGTGATTAGTCTCTAAGGACCAGGTCACAGGGACACCAGGACACAGGAGAGAGGTGGGGATTAGTCTCTAAAGACCAGGACACCAGGACACCAGGTCACCAGGAGAGAGGTGGGGATTAGTCTCTAAAGACCAGGACACAAGGACACCAGGTCACAGGGACACAGGAGATAGGTGGGGATTAGTCTCTAAGGACCAGGACACCAGGTCACAGGGACACAGGAGAGAGGTGGGGATTAGTCTCTAAGGACCAGGACACCAGGACACCAGGACACAGGAGATAGGTGGGGATTAGTCTCTAAAGACCAGGACACCAGGACATCAGGACACCAGGAGAGAGGTGGTGATTAGTCTCTAAGGACCAGGACACCAGGACACCAGGACACCAGGAGAGAGGTGGTGATTAGTCTCTAAGGACCAGGACACCAGGACACAGGGGAGAGGTGGTGATGTGGATGAGGTGATTAGTCTCTAAGGACCAGGTCACCAGGACACCAGGACACCGGGACACCAGGACACCAGGACACCAGGACCCAGGAGAGAGGTGGGGATTAGTCTCTAAAGACCAGGACACAGGGACACAGGAGAGAGGTGGGGATTAGTCTCTAAGGACCAGGACACCAGGTCACAGGGACACAGGAGATAGGTGGGGATTAGTCTCTAAGGACCAGGACACCAGGTCACAGGGACACAGGAGAGAGGTGGGGATTAGTCTCTAAGGACCAGGACACCAGGACACAGGGACACAGGAGAGAGGTGGGGATTAGTCTCTAAGGACCAGGACACCAGGACACAGGGACACAGGAGAGATGTGGGGATTAGTCTCTAAGGACCAGGACACCAGGTCACCAGGACACCAGGACACCAGGAGAGAGGTGGGGATTAGTCTCTAAGGACCAGGACACCAGGTCACAGCGACACAGGAGAGAGGTGGGGATTAGTCTCTAAGGACCAGGACACCAGGACACAGGAGAGAGGTGGGGATTAGTCTCTAAGGACCAGGACACCAGGTCACAGGGACACAGGAGAGAGGTGGGGATTAGTCTCTAAGTACCAGGACACCAGGTTACAGGGACACCAGGAGAGAGGTGGGGATTAGTCTCTAAGGACCAGGACACCAGGACACAGGAGAGAGGTGGGGATTAGTCTCTAAGGACCAGGACACCAGGTCACAGGGACACAGGAGAGAGGTGGGGATTAGTCTCTAAGGATCAGGACACCAGGACACCAGGACACCAGGAGAGAGGTGGGGATTAGTCTCTAAAGACCAGGACACCAGGTCACAGGGACACAGGAGATAGGTGGGGATTAGTCTCTAAAGACCAGGACACCAGGACACCAGGACACACGAGATAGGTGGGGATTAGTCTCTAAAGACCAGGACACCAGGACACCAGGACACCAGGAGAGAGGTGGTGATTAGTCTCTAAGGACCAGGACACCAGGACACCAGGACACCAGGAGAGAGGTGGTGATTAGTCTCTAAAGACCAGGACACCAGGACACCAGGACACCAGGACACCAGGACACCAGGTCACAGGGACACAGGAGAGAGGTGTAGATGTGGATGAGGTGATTGGTCTTTTACTTCTCTCATTATTATATACAAGCTGATTAAATAATGGCTCCAGCAAAACTGTGTGTTGTTTACATGTGTCTCAGTCCAATTATCAGAACACACAACTGGGACTGGAGCAATGACTGAAGAGTTGGAGAGGGAAGACAAGATACAAAAGGAAAAGATGGAGAGAGAGAAAAGAAAGAGAGAGAGAAAAAAAGAGAGAGGAGAGAGAAGAGAGAGAAGAGAGAGAGAAAGAGAGAGAGAGAGAGGAGAAAGAGAAAAGAGAGAGAGAAAAGAGAAAAGAGAGAGAGAGAAAAGAGAGAGAGAGAGAGAAATTGAGAAAAAGAGAGAGAGAGGGAGAGAGGGGGGGGAGTAGAGAGAGAGATAGAGATAGAGAGAAGGGGGGGAGTAGAGAGAGATAGAGAGAAGGGGGAGTAGAGAGAGATAGAGATAGAGAGAAGGGGGAGTAGAGAAGGGGGGAGTAGAGAGAAGGGGGAGTAGAGAGAAGGAGGGAGTATAGAGAATGAGATCACTGATCTGAGCTGTGTCATTAGGATAAGTGAAGAAAGAGAGAGCGAGGTAGATAGAAGGGGGGTGTACACTGAGAGGATTTGTTTCCCCCTGTCAATTTTACCTCTCTAGACGGGACCAGGAGCTGACCCTGAGTTAACACTGAGAGGATTTGTTTCCCCCTGTCAATCTCACCTCTCTAGACGGGACCAGGAGCTGACCCTGAGTTAACACTGAGAGGATTTGTTTCCCCCTGTCAATCTCACCTCTCTAGATGGGACCAGGAGCTGACCCTGAGTTAACACTGAGAGGATTTGTTCCCCCTGTCAATCTCACCTCTCTAGAAGGGACCAGGAGCTGACCCTGAGTTAACACTGAGAGCATTTGTTTCCCCCTGTCAATCTCACCTCTCTAGACGGGACCAGGAGCTGACCCTGAGTTAACACTGAGAGGATTTGTTTCCCCCTGTCAATCTCACCTCTCTAGATGGGACCAGGAGCTGACCCTGAGTTAACACTGAGAGGATTTGTTTCCCCTGTCAATCTCACCTCTCTAGACGGGACCAGGAGCTGACCCTGAGTTAACACTGGGAGGATTTGTTTCCCCTGTCAATCTCACCTCTCTAGACGGGACCAGGAGCTGACCCTGAGTTAACACTGAGAGGATTTGTTCCCCCTGTCAATCTCACCTCTCTAGACGGGACCAGGAGCTGACCCTGAGTTAACACTGAGAGGATTTGTTCCCCCTGTCAATCTCACCTCTCTAGACGGGACCAGGAGCTGACCCTGAGTTAACACTGAGAGGATTTGTTTCCCCCTGTCAATCTCACCTCTCTAGACGGGACCAGGAGCTGACCC
This sequence comes from Oncorhynchus masou masou, assembly GCF_036934945.1. Taxonomy (NCBI): domain Eukaryota; kingdom Metazoa; phylum Chordata; class Actinopteri; order Salmoniformes; family Salmonidae; genus Oncorhynchus; species Oncorhynchus masou. The sequence continues at coordinate 62,885 of NW_026999951.1, forward strand.
TGAGTTAACACTGAGAGGATTTGTTTCCCCTGTCAATCTCACCTCTCTAGACGGGACCAGGAGCTGACCCTGAGTTAACACTGAGAGGATTTGTTTCCCCTGTCAATCTTACCTCTCTAGACGGGACCAGGAGCTGACCCTGAGTTAACACTGAGAGGATTTGTTTCCCCCTGTCAATCTCACCTCTCTAGACGGGACCAGGAGCTGACCCTGAGTTAACACTGAGAGGATTTGTTTCCCCTGTCAATCTCACCTCTCTAGACGGGACCAGGAGCTGACCCTGAGTTAACACTGAGAGGATTTGTTTCCCCCTGTCAATCTCACCTCTCTAGACGGGACCAGGAGCTGACCCTGAGTTAACACTGAGAGGATTTGTTTCCCCCTGTCAATCTCACCTCTCTAGACGGGACCAGGAGCTGACCCTGAGTTAACACTGAGAGGATTTGTTTCCCCCTGTCAATCTCACCTCTCTAGACGGGACCAGGAGCTGACCCTGAGTTAACACTGGGAGGATTTGTTTCCCCCTGTCAATCTCACCTCTCTAGACGGGACCAGGAGCTGACCCTGAGTTAACACTGAGAGGATTTGTTTCCCCCTGTCAATCTCACCTCTCTAGACGGGACCAGGAGCTGACCCTGAGTTAACACTGAGAGGATTTGTTTCCCCCTGTCAATCTCACCTCTCTAGACGGGACCAGGAGCTGACCCTGAGTTAACACTGAGAGGATTTGTTTCCCCATGTCAATCTCACTCTCTAGACGGGACCAGGAGCTGACCCTGAGTTAACACTGGGAGGATTTGTTTCCCCCTGTCAATCTCACCTCTCTAGACGGGACCAGGAGCTGACCCTGAGTTAACACAGAGGATTTGTTTCCCCCTGTCAATCTCACCTCTCTAGACGGGACCAGGAGCTGACCCTGAGTTAACACTGAGAGGATTTGCTTTCCCCTGTCAATCTCACCTCTCTAGACGGGACCAGGAGCTGACCCTGAGTTAACACTGAGAGGATTTGTTTCCCCTTTCCCTGATTTGGTTCATGTGTACAGTAGATAGATGTAGATACAGTAGATAGGTGAGTCACAGTAGATAGATGTAGATACAGTAGATAGGTGAGTCACAGTAGATAGATGTAGATACAGTCGATAGGTGAGTCACAGTAGATAGATGTAGATACAGTAGATAGGTGAGTCACAGTAGATAGATGTAGATACAGTAGATAGGTGAGTCACAGTAGATAGATGTAGATACAGTAGATAGTTGAGTCACAGTAGATATATGTAGATACAGTAGATAGGTGAGTCACAGTAGATAGATGTAGATACAGTAGATAGGTGAGTCACAGTAGATAGATGTAGATACAGTAGATAGGTGAGTCACAGTAGATAGATGTAGATACAGTAGATAGGTGAGTCACAGTAGATAGATGTAGATACAGTAGATAGGTGTAGTCACAGTAGATAGGTGTAGACAGGTGTAGGTACAGTATATAGACGTAGATACAGTAGATAGATGTAGATACAGTAGATAGGTGTAGTCACAGTAGATAGATGTAGTTACAGTAGATACTTGTAGATACAGTAGATAGATGTAGTTAGAGTAGATAGATGTAGTTACAGTAGATATATATAGTTACAGTAGATATATATAGTTACAGTAGAGTAGATAGATGTAGTTGCAGTAGATAGATGTAGATACAGTAGATAGGTGTAGTCACAGTAGATAGATGTAGTTACAGTAGATAGTTGTAGATAGAGTAGATAGATGTAGTTAGAGTAGATAGATGTAGTTACAGTAGATAGAAGTAGTTACAGTAGATAGATGTAGATACAGTAGATAGGTAGATACAGTAGTTAGGTGTAGTTACAGTAGATAGATGTAGATACAGTAGATAGATGTAGATACAGTAGATAGGTAGATACAGTAGATAGATGTAGTTACAGTAGATATATGTAGTTACAGTAGATAGCTGTAGATACAGTAGATAGATGTAGTTAGAGTAGATAGATGTAGTTACAGTAGATATATATAGTTACAGTAGATAGATGTAGTTACAGTAGAGTAGATGTAGTTACAGTAGATAGATGTAGATATAGTAGATAGGTAGATACAGTAGATAGATGTAGTTACAGTAGATAGATGTAGTTACAGTAGATAGGATGTAGATACAATAGATAGGTAGATACAGTAGATAGATGTAGTTACAGTAGATAGATGTAGTTACAGTAGATAGATGTAGATATAGTAGATAGGTAGATACAGTAGATAGATGTAGTTACAGTAGATAGATGTAGTTACAGTAGATAGGATGTAGATACAATAGATAGGTAGATACAGTAGATAGATGTAGTTACAGTAGATAGATGTAGTTACAGTAGATAGATGTAGTTACAGTAGATAGATGTAGATATAGTAGATAGGTAGATACAGTAGATAGATGTAGTTACAGTAGATAGGATGTAGATACAGTAGATAGGTAGATACAGGAGATAGATGTAGTTACAGTACAATCTGTCAAAATACTCTTTATAGGGTTTTTCCTTATGTTTTACTATTTTCTACGTTGTAGAATTATAGTGAAGACATCAACACTATGAAACAACACATGGAATCATGTAGCAACCAAAAAAACAAATCTAAATATATTGTATATGTTTGATTCTTCAAATTGCCTTGATGACAGCTTTGCACACTCTTGGCATTCTCTCAACTAGCTTCATGAGGTAGTCACCTGGAATGCATTTCATTTAACAGGTGTGCCTTGTTAAAATTTAATTTCTGGAAAGTCTTTCCTTCTTAATGCATTTCATACAATCAGTTGTGTTTTGACATGGTAGGGGTGGTATACAGAAGATAGCCCTATTTGGTAAAAGAGGTAAATTTATGGCAAGAACAGCTTAAATAAGCAAAGAGAAACGGCAGTCCATCATTACTTTAAGAAGGAAAGTCAATGCGGAAAATTTCAAGAACTTTTAAAGTTTATTCAAGTGCAGTCGCAAAAACCATGAAGTGCTGTGATGAAACTGTCTCTCATGAGGACCGCCACAGGAAAGGAAGACCCAGAGTTACCTCTACTGCAGAGGATCAGTTCATTAGAGTTACCTGGCTGTCATGAGGACCGCCACAGGAAAGGAAGACCCAGAGTTACCTCTGCTGCAGAGGATCATTTCAATAGAGTTACCTGTCTCTCATGAGGACCGCCACAGGAAAGGAAGACCCAGAGTTCCCTCTGCTGCAGAGGATAAATTCATTAGAATTAACTGCACCTCAGATTGCAGTCCAAATACATTCTTCACAGAGTTCAAGTACAGACACATCTCAAAATCAACTGCTCAGAGGAGACTTCGTGATTCAGGACGTCAAGGTCAAATTTCTGCAAAGAAACCACTACTAAAGGACACCAATGAGAAGAAGAGACTTGCTTGGGCCAAGAAACACGAGGAATGGACATTAGACCAGTGGAAATCTGTCCTTTTTTTCCGATGAGAACAAATGTGAGATTTTTGGTTCCAACCGCCGTGTTGGTGTGATGCAGAGTAGGTGAACGGATGATCTCCGCATGTGTAGTTCCCACTGTGAAGCATGGAGGAGGAGGTGTGATGTTGTGGGGGTGCTTATGTGTTGTTTCCTAGTGTTGATGTCTTCACTATTATTCACTACATTCTACAATGTAGAAAATAGTACAAATAAAGAAAACCCCTGGAATGAGTAGACGTGTCCCTTTCTTCTGATTGATACTGTGGTTCCAGTAGAGTTGATAGATATGAATCAGCAGCCAAGCCCCTACAGGACTGTACATACACACCTACACACCCACCACTGTACACACACCTGTATCATTGCAAACGTACACGCACACACACAAACTAACAAACATACACGCACACGCGCGCACACACACACACACACACACACACACACACACCTGTATCATCGCACACGCAACACACACACCTGTCTCATCCTGTATATCTGGTATCTGCATCGTACCTTCACACACCTGTCTCATCCTGTATACCATCATACCTTCACACACCTGTCTCATCCTGTATACCATCATACCTTCACACACCTGTCTCATACCTGGTATCTGCATCATACCTTCACACACCTGTCTCATCCTGTATACCATCAGACCTTCACACACCTGTCTCATCCTGTATACCTTCACACACCTGTCTCATCCTGTATACCATCATACCTTCACACACCTGTCTCATCCTGTATACCATCATACCTTCACACACCTGTCTCATACCTGGTATCTGCATCATACCTTCACACACCTGTCTCATCCTGTATACCATCAGACCTTCACACACCTGTCTCATCCTGTATACCTTCACACACCTGTCTCATCCTGTATACCATCATACCTTCACACACCTGTCTCATCCTGTATACCATCGTACCTTCACACACCTGTCTCATCCTGTATACCATCATACCTTCACACACCTGTCTCATCCTGTATACCATCATACCTTCACACACCTGTCTCATCCTGTATACCTTCACACACCTGTCTCATCCTGTATACCATCATACCTTCACACACCTGTCTCATCCTGTATACCTTCACACACCTGTCTCATCCTGTATACCTTCACACACCTGTCTCATCCAGAACCAGTCCGACCTGTCAGGAGAGAAAGACTCGGTGACACCTCAACGTCTCTGCAGACAGGACGTGACATCGTGCGGTAGGACGACCACTTCCTGCTGGTGATTCCCCTGGGCATGTTGAGACGGATCTTTACTTCTGGGAAAGGAACGGTGTGACGAGCAGCACGTCGAGGTGTCGGGTATCAGGGTGAGACTGAGACAAACACAATGATTCATCCAGGAAGTCACATCAATATGACAGGAACAGTGGTAATGCCTATCTGATACTCCCATTGTGGACTTGTGTACGTGTCATTTCCTTGATTTGAGACATGATACATCTGTGTCAATACATTCTATCATCGTAATAAACCCACGGTTGACCTGCTTTGGAAAGTAAAAGGCCTGACGGAGATGAGAAACGTGTGTGTGTTGAATCATGTTGTGTTACTGTAAAATCAGTCTAGTTAGGAACCACACATGTTGTGTTACTGTAAAATCAGTCTAGTTAGGAACCACACATGTTGTGTTACTGTAAAATCAGTCTAGTTAGGAACCACACATGTTGTGTTACTGTAAAATCAGTCTAGTTAGGAACCACACATGTTGTGTTACTGTAAAATCAGTCTAGTTAGGAACCACACATGTTGTGTTACTGTAAAATCAGTCTAGTTAGGAACCACACATGTTGTGTCACTGTAAAACCAGTCTAGATAGGAACCACGCATGTTGTGTTACTGTAAAATCAGTCTAGTTAGGAACCACACATGTTGTGTTACTGTAAAATCAGTCTAGTTAGGAACCACACATATTGTGTTACTGTAATATCAGTCTAGTTAGGAACCACACATGTTGTGTTACTGTAAAATCAGTCTAGTTAGGAACCACACATGTTGTGTTACTGTAAAATCAGTCTAGTTAGGAATGACACATATTGTGTTACTGTAAAATCAGTCTAGTTAAGAATGACACATATTGTGTTACTGTAAAATCAGTTTAGCTAGGAACCACACATGTTGTGTTACTGTAAAATCAGTCTAGTTAAGAATGACACATATTGTGTTACTGTAAAATCAGTCTAGCTAGGAACCACACATGTTGTGTTACTGTAAAATCATTGAGACAATGTTTTATCAGTGACACAAGCCCTGTTCAGATAATCCCTACCATTGAGACAATGATTTATCAGTGACACAAGCCCTGCTCAGATAATCCCTACCACTGTGTCGCTGAGTTGTCGTAGAGCTGCTGTACATTGTCCCAGGGGACGTCATAATGTGAGTTACTTAATGCATGTCGCTCTATCTCCCCTGAATGCCTCTGTCAATCCTACAGCTGTTGTATGCCGCTGAAACTGAGTTATACTGTTAGCACTGTTAGCGCTGTTAGCGCTGTTAGCGCTGTTAGCACTGTTAGCACTGTTAGCACTGTTAGCACTGTTAGCGCTGAGGCGGTTTGCTCTACAAGGAAGTCCACTGTGTGCAGCTCACCCTGCACTATCAGCTCAAACATAAATATCACTTTCATGTCTACCTCTGATAAGCCTCCCAAGTAAAGCAATAAAAACATTCAAGAATCCCAGAAATGTTCATAAAAATAGCCCACATGAACATACGTAGCCTAAGAAACAAGGTTCATTAAATCAATAACTTGCTATTAACAGATAACATTCATGCACTGACTACCTCTGAAACTCACTTAGATCTTTGATGAAACAGTGGTATCTGTCTAACAGAACACAGAGGGTGTTCTAGAATGTGTTATGGCTTTACACCCCCTGCTATAATGTGGATAAAGAGTTACCTGTCTAACAGAACACAGAGGGTGTTCTAGAATGTGTTATGGCTTTACACCCCCTGCTATAATGTGGATAAAGAGTTACCTGTCTAACAGAACACAGAGGGTGTTCTAGAATGTGTTATGGCTTTACACCCCCTGCTATAATGTGGATAAAGAGTTACCTGTCTAACAGAACACAGAGGGTGTTCTAGAATGTGTTATGGCTTTACACCCCCTGCTATAATGTGGATAAAGAGTTACCTGTCTAACAGAACACAGAGGGCGTTCTAGAATGTGTTATGGCTTTACACCCCCTGCTATAATGTGGATAAAGAGTTACCTGTCTAACAGAACACAGAGGGTGTTCTAGAATGTGTTATGGCTTTACACCCCTGCTATAATGTGGATAAAGAGTTACCTGTCTAACAGAACACAGAGGGTGTTCTAGAATGTGTTATGGCTTTACACCCCCTGCTATAATGTGGATAAAGAGTTACCTGTCTAACAGAACACAGAGGGTGTTCTAGAATGTGTTATGGCTTTACACCCCCTGCTATAATGTGGATAAAGAGTTACCTGTCTAACAGAACACAGAGGGTGTTCTAGAATGTGTTATGGCTTTACACCCCCTGCTATAATGTGGATAAAGAGTTACCTGTCTAACAGAATACAAAGGGTGTTCTAGAATGTGTTATGGCTTTACACCCCCTGCTATAATGTGGATAAAGAGTTACCTGTCTAACAGAACACAGAGGGTGTTCTAGAATGTGTTATGGCTTTACACCCCCTACTATAATGTGGATAAAGAGTTACCTGTCTAACAGAACACAGAGGGTGTTCTAGAATGTGTTATGGCTTTACACCCCCTGCTATAATGTGGATAAAGAGTTACCTGTCTAACAGAACACAGAGGGTGTTCTAGAATGTGTTATGGCTTTACACACCCTGCTATAATGTGGATAAAGAGTTACCTGTCCAACAGAACACAGAGGGTGTTCTAGAATGTGTTATGGCTTTACACCCCCTGCTATAATGTGGATAAAGAGTTACCTGTCTAACAGAACACAGAGGGCGTTCTAGAATGTGTTATGGCTTTACACCCCCTGCTATAATGTGAATAAAGAGTTACCTGTCTAACAGAACACAGAGGGTGTTCTAGAATGTGTTATGGCTTTACACCCCCTGCTATAATGTGGATAAAGAGTTACCTGTCTAACAGAACACAGAGGGTGTTCTAGAATGTGTTATGGCTTTACACCCCCTGCTATAATGTGGATAAAGAGTTACCTGTCTAACAGAACACAAAGGGTGTTCTAGAATGTGTTATGGCTTTACACCCCCTGCTATAATGTGGATAAAGAGTTACCTGTCTAACAGAACACAAAGGGTGTTCTAGAATGGAAGCCTCCACAACAGAATCCAAGTAGAATCAGGAATTCCCTCAGAAGTCCAACATTCTATTTTAACCCAATGCAAACTTTCTCTGTGTTCCAGGCCACTGATTGGGTTGGGTAGAGGTGAGGCTGGACCGGGTAGAACCAGAACACTGATTGTGTTGTGTAGAGGTGAGACTGGACCGGGTAGAACCAGAACACTGATCGTGTTGTGTAGAGGTGAGACTGGACCGGGTAGAACCAGAACACTGATCGTGTTGTGTAGAGGTGAGACTGGACCGGGTAGAACCAGAACACTGATCGTGTTGTGTAGAGGTGAGACTGGACCGGGTAGAACCAGAACACTGATTGTGTAGAGGTGAGACTGGACCGGGTAGAACCAGAACACTGATCGTGTTGTGTAGAGGTGAGACTGGACCGGGTAGAACCAGAACACTGATTGTGTAGAGGTGAGGCTGGACCGAGTAGAACCAGAACACTGATCGTGTTGTGTAGAGGTGAGGCTGGACCGGGTAGAACCAGAACACTGATTGTGTAGAGGTGAGGCTGGACCGGGTAGAACCAGAACACTGATTGTGTAGAGGTGAGACTGGACCAGGTAGAACCAGAACACTGATTGTGTAGAGGTGAGACTGGACCGGGTAGAATCAGAACACTGATTGTGTAGAGGTGAGACTGGACAGGGTAGAACCAGAGCTTGTCTACACTACAGGATCTCTGAGTTAAAATAAACTAACTGGTCAACAGTAGTGCACTAGCCTATGGGCCCTGGTCAACAGTAGTGCACTAGCCTATGGGCCCTGGTCAACAGTAGTCACTAGCCTATGGGCCCTGGTCAACAGTAGTGCACTAGCCTATGGGCCCTGGTCAACAGTAGTGCACTAGCCTATGGGCCCTGGTCAACAGTAGTCACTAGCCTATGGGCCCTGGTCAACAGTAGTGCACTAGCCTATGGGCCCTGGTCAACAGTAGTCACTAGCCTATGGGCCCTGGTCAACAGTAGTGCACTAGCCTATGGGCCCTGGTCAACAGTAGTCACTAGCCTATGGGCCCTGGTCAACAGTAGTGCACTAGCCTATGGGCCCTGGTCAACAGTAGTGCACTAGCCTATGGGCCCTGGTCAACAGTAGTGCACTAGCCTTTGGGCCCTGGTCAACAGTAGTGCACTAGCCTATGGGCCCTGGTCAACAGTAGTCACTAGCCTATGAGCCCTGGTCAACAGTAGTCACTAGCCTATGGGCCCTGGTCAACAGTAGTCACTAGCCTATGGGCCCTGGTCAACAGTAGTGCACTAGCCTATGGGCCCTGGTCAACAGTAGTCACTAGCCTATGGGCCCTGGTCAACAGTAGTGCACTAGCCTATGGGCCCTGGTCAACAGTAGTCACTAGCCTATGGGCCCTGGTCAACAGTAGTGCACTAGCCTATGGGCCCTGGTCAACAGTAGTCACTAGCCTATGGGCCCTGGTCAACAGTAGTGTACTACAAAGGGAATTGGCTTCCATTAAGGACACAGTTGTCAGTGTAATCCTGTCCAGGTTCTGCAGGAAGAGTATAGGAACTAGCTGTCACTGGAACAAAAGGGGCGTCAGGAACTTCTTTTATTTTTTTTATTTTACTAGGCAAGTCAGTTAAGAACAAATTCTTATTTTCAATGACGGCCTTGGAACAGTGGGTTCAGGGGGTTTCAGCTCGGGGGTTTGAACTTGCAACCTTCTGGTTACTAGTCCAACAGCTCTAACCACTAGGCTACCCTGCCGCACCAACTAAATCCTACAGAAAGGAGATCTGCACAAACTGTCAACGTGAAAGACATGACCTTTGGCCTCAAGCAGGTGCACTGACCCGGTCGAAGGTCAAAGTGATTTTTCCTTCCCCCTCTCTATCAGGCTGCAGGGTGAATGATTAGAAGGACCCACAGGTCTGTAGTCAACCCGGGCATTTCTCTCACTGGTTCTATGATATGTAGAGTAGCTGCTGTGTCAAAGACTGCTGTTACTCTAAGGACTGGTAGACAGACAGACAGACAGACAGACAGACAGACAGACAGACAGACAGACAGACAGACAGACAGGGCAGACAGACTGGGCAGACAGACTGGGCAGACAGACAGACTGGGCAGACAGACAGACAGACAGACAGACAGACAGACAGACAGACAGACAGACAGACAGACAGACAGGGCAGACAGACTGGGCAGACAGACTGGGCAGACAGACAGACTGGGCAGACAGACAGACAGACAGACAGACAGACAGACAGACAGACAGACAGGCAGACAGACAGACAGACTGGGCAGACAGACTGGTGAGACAGACTGGGCAGACAGACAGACAGACAGACAGACAGACAGACAGACAGACAGACTGGGCAGACAGACAGACAGACAGACAGACAGACAGACTGGGCAGACAGACTGGGCAGACAGACTGGGCAGACAGACAGACAGACAGACAGACAGACAGACAGACAGGCAGACAGACAGACAGACAGACAGACAGACAGACAGACAGACAGACAGACAGGCAGACAGACAGACAGACAGACAGACAGACAGACAGACAGACAGACAGACAGACAGACAGACAGACAGACAGACAGACGGTCAAGGAGAGTTGTTGTGCCTCCCAGTGCTCAGTTCACAGTGCATACTACATACTAAGGAGATGACCGTGGACTCCAGGAAACAGCAGAGGGAGAACCCAGTATCCACATCAGCGGGACCGCAGTGGAGAAGGTGGAAAGCTTCAAGTTCCTCGGTGTACACATCACGGACAAACTGAAATGGTCTACCCACACAGACAGTGTGGTGAAGAAGGCGCAACAGTGCCTCTTCAACCTCGGGAGGTTAGAGAAATTTGGCTTGTCACCTAAAACCCTCACAAACTTCTACAGATGCACAATTGAGAACATCCTGTCGAGCTGTATCACCGCCTGGTACGGAAACTGCACCTCCCGCAACCACAGGGCTCTGCAGAGGGTAGTGCGATCTAGCCAATGCATCACCGGGGGCAAACTACCTGACCTCCAGGACACCTACAGCACCCAATGTCATAGGAAGGCCAAAAATATAATCAAGGACATCAACCACCCGAGCCACTGCCTGTTCACCCCCCGTTACCATCCAGAAGGCGAGGTCAGTACAGGTGCATCAAAGCTGGGACCGAGAGACTGAAAAACACCTTTCAAGGCCATCAGACTGTTAAACAGCCATCACTAGCACATTAGAGGCTGCTGCCTATAGACACAGACTAGGAATCACTAGCCACTTTAATCATGTCTCAGTATCTTGCATTACTCATCTCATATATATATACTATACTCTATACTATTCTACTGTATCTCAGTCCAATGCTGCTGTAACAAATATGTTTATATATTCTTCATCCATTCCTTACTTAGATGTATGTGCTTTTTGGTGGTATATGTTGTGAAACATGATTTATGTGTTTTTGGGGGTATATGTTGTGAAACATATGATTTATGTGTTTTTGGGGGTATATGTTGTGAAACTGTTAGAAATTACTTGTTAGATATAACTTCGCTGTCGGAGCTAGAAGCACAAGCATTTCGCTACACTCGCAATAACATCTGCTAACCACGTGTAAGTGACAAATAACATCTGCTAACCATGTGACCAATAAAATCTGTTAACCATGTGTAAGTGACAAATAACATCTGCTAACCATGTGACCAATAACATCTGTTAACCATGTGTAAGTGACAAATAACATCTGCTAACCATGTGACCAATAACATCTGTTAACCATGTGTAAGTGACAAATAACATCTGCTAACCATGTGACAAATAACATCTGTTAACCATGTGTAATTGACAAATAACATCTGCTAACCATGTGTATGGGACCAATAACATCTGCTAACCATGTGTATGTGACCAATAACATCTGCTTATCATGTGTATGTGACCAATAACATCTGCTAACCATGTGTATTTTACCAATAACATCTGCTAACCATGTGTAAGTGACCAATAACATCTGCTAACCATGTGTATGTGACCAATAACATCTGCTAACCATGTGTATGTGACCAATAACATCTGCTAACCATGTGTATGTGACAAATAACATCTGCTAACCATGTGTATGGGACCAATAACATCTGCTAACCATGTGTAAGTGACAAATAACATCTGCTAACCATGTGTATGTGACCAATAACATCTGCTAACCATGTGTATGTGACAAATAACATCTGCTAACCATGTGTATTTTACCAATAACATCTGCTTACCATGTGTAAGTGACCAATAACATCTGCTAACCATGTGTATGTGACCAATAACATCTGCTAACCATGTGTATGTGACCAATAACATCT